>NW_026682655.1:0-96607 GCF_030247185.1 Malaya genurostris
GGTGACCGAGGGGTGTGACGATTATGTGACACAGTTTTAGCGTCAGACGTATCGGTTTCGATTGTTGTACAAGTTTAAAAATATAACTATGTAGACTTTCTTACTTAATTTTATACTTATACTACGTACACTGTCTTAAAATCATCGACATTTGTATTGTTGCATTAGGCAACCGGGTTGAGATGCAAAACCAAAACAGTAAGCTTCGTGCATTCATCAGTTTTTACTACTCTTCTCGTAGCTATTGTTTTATTGAAAATGTGCACAAGTCATAAAATTCTTTAGTTGTTACGACTGAAAGCTGCGAAACTTGTTAAATAATTGTTTGTTCGACAATAGTGATATTAGTTCCAAGGAAATTGAATATGCAACTCTCTGAGCTAGGCTTAAACCAACATGTTTTACAAACTTAGAAAAAAATAATAGTGAAACTTTCCAAATCATTGACGAAATTCGTGTCAGGATAATACATACCTTTTCAAAATTATAAGGCCACCCATAAATTTCAAGATACATCAAAAGGAATAGTTTTAGAATTTTTTTTTCGATGAAACATGAAATTAGATTGCAAAACATGAATGTGAGTCCAAGAGTTGATTGATTTCGCTGAAAAACTTTTGTGATAGAACGTTTTTAAGGAAAAATGGCTTTTCAAAATTATAAGGCCACTTGCAGTTTATTGAGGCTCGGATGATTGAAATAAGCAACAAAGAGCATTTAATGATCAGTTGCTCCACCGGAACGGTTTATTGTCCGAAAAATACGATTTGGCATACTTTGCACCAATTCCTGCAGTGTTGCCAGTTCAATAGCTTCCCAAGACTGAAGAATAGCACTTTTCAGCTCTTGTAATGATGATAATTGACTATTATCGGCATAAATTTGTCGTACCATAATACCCCAGAGATTCTCATTTGGATTTAAATCCGGTGACCCAGCTGGCCAGTCCAAAATATCAATTTTCTCGGAATTTAGCCACTTCATTGTTTCAGCACTTTTATAAAAACTGGCGTTATCCTGCTGGAAAATGAGCTTTGACTTGCGTCTTCTTTTAATTACTTGCAGCAGACTATCTTTGAGGACTTTTATGTAATCGGAACTTTTCATTTTGTGCGATACAAATTGAAGTTCCTGCCTGTCGGTCGCACAAAACGCACCCCAAACCATTACAGATCCACCGCCAAAATTTCTCATCGAGAAATATCGTGGTTCCTTACATAAATCACGCCAATAACCATTGAAAATTTAACACATTTGTTATTAAATAGTTTAAATGAGTTTGTTTTTTTTTAATATTGTAGAACATGTTCATACCTTTTTCTAATCTTGGGGCATGTTCCGACGTGCAAATTCCAGTCGAGCTTCCTTGTGTTGAGGTAGTAAACGAGGAGCACTGTTCATTTTTGCTGGTACTATGTTGGGCGAAAGTTTTAATGCCCTCCAAACCGTCGAAACTGAAGCTTCCAACTTAAGTTCAGTGCGGATTTGTGAACAACTCAAGGTAGAATTCGAAGATTTGTTGACAATTCGACGAGTATTTCTCTCTGACAGTTTTTTTTTGCGTCCTGCATTTTTATTCTGACCATACTTTGCTGGATTTTTCAGAATATATGCGACCGTACATCTGCTACGACCAATTTCTCTTGCAATTTTCCTGATCCCCCATCCTACCATCTTGAAGGCCAACATTTGTCCTTGTTCTTGTTGATTTAGTCTCTTTCGCTTACCCATAGTCACATAACGCTGTTAAATGAATAAAAATGATATTTATAATCACTATATTCAACACAAACTGACAAACATACAAGGTGGTCTTATAATTTTGAAAAAGGAATAACTTCAGCTGTTTCGGCTTTGTTTGTCAACAAATATGCGATACGACAATGTTTTGCTTGTATTTGTGTCATTCTTCATCGATTGCCATCGTTGAGTTAGGGTGGTCCCATCAAAATCACGCGAAAACTTTAAATTCGAGGGTGGCCTTATAATTTTGAAATGGTCTGTAGTTTTTCATGCGTATAAAGCGTTGATTATGAAACTTATGAGAAATGATTTCTCATGAAGTTTTAAAAGATTGTTCTACTTTTTCAAAGACTTAGAGTCAGTCATATTACAAATGCTGCTATAAAATGCGGTGCAAATGCGGTTGTAGAACTTATTGAAATTACTACATCATGTGAAATGAATGCCTTGATGTTCACAAAAACATACAAAACTTAATAACTAGTACATAAGTTTCAAATTTGTTTTTCAAAAGAACTGCTCGTCATACATTCATAAATCATTTCATGATTGGAATCAAGAAAACGACCCCAAACATTGTTTTCAAGTATCTGCTCTTCAAATCCATTCCATTTGGATCAACCTCAAACATAGTTTTTCAGTTCTTATACATCAAATCCGTTTCGAAACCCATATAGTAAGTTTGGAGGAAACTTTTAAAGAAATATCAATAAACCTTAAGTCGCCATCTTGGATTTCGGAAAGATCTCAAAAATTGATTCTCGGCACCTACACAGATAAAAGTATTTTGTGAATCAATTTTCATGCACATATTTGGAGCATGCAATTGAATGGAAAGTTACTTTATATTACTAAGCGTTTCTTGTAACAGTCTTGTTCACTGAAAAATCAATGCATACCAATATAATTTTAAATCGATCATGGTTTTAAATCAGATTTTCGATTCAACTGATGTCTATTTCATAGTACTATTGATTAACATGCCATATACACAGATAAAAATATTTTGTGAATTTACATTTATTTTCATGCACATGTTTGGAGCAGGCAATTGAATGGAAATTTACATTACAAAACTAAGCGATTTGTAAATATACAGTCTTGTTCAATGAAAAAAAAAATTAATTTGAATGTAATTTTACATCAATCATGGTTTTAAATCAGATTTTCGATTCAACTGATGTCTATTTCATAGTACTATTAATTAACATGTCGTGTAAGTTTCATCTTTTCTTTCTGTGTAAATTCAATTTTTTTTTGCTGTGTACTCATCCATTCCGAAAATATTTAATTAGGTTTTGAGATATCCACTGCACAAACTTTTTTTACGAAGTAAATACCGAACAACACAAACCTTTTTTATCAAGTGAATTCCGAGTAACGTAAACTGTTTTTTACGAACTAACTCGATTTACGAACCCTCGTTTGATTCGTAAATGAAGGTTTTGGTGTATCTAAAATAAATTTGTTTGGTCATTAAATCGTCAAAAATCAAAAAGATTTTCTCCTTTTATTGTGTGGTCATTTGCATAACACATATATACATTTTCAAATCATTTCAATACAAATCTCCATGTTGGGATCCAGTGGAACATGAGGGCCAATAGCATTGCGGCTGGCGAGAGAACCAACTCCTAGTATATCTCGAAGATACGCGCCGCTGATGTTTTGTCAGACTTACCAACCGGGAACCCTCTACGGGCCTAGCCGGAGTAGCTTAGCTCCGGATATGTTCTTCCGCGGACCTTCGTCGATCGAACAAAACTAGCCTTCAACAAACTACTCACTAAAACCAGCTCGTGGGAACCCTCGGGAGCATTTCCCACAGTTCAGCACACACAGGATATAATGCGGCTACCACAAGCGGGATCCGCGACCAATATGACTTGAGCCTCGACACTAACTTTCTTTGAGTGGGCCATCCGCCAGGGGATCAATAGGAGGATGGTCCCAGGACGTCAGGGGCGTCACACAATTGCCAGAACTGGACCAACCGATCGGAACTCATCGGAACCAAAGAAGCAACCTCAACGAAAGAATTACTTTGCTATTTTTTTATCTTTTTTAGATCTTTTGTAAAAAAAAAAGCGAAATTACCATGTTTTTGTAAAAAGAAATGTGAAATTAGCATCCTTAACCAGAAAAGATGAAGATAGAAATCTGTGCCAAACATAATTTTACGTTTAATGTAATTATGAATACATCTTTACATATTAATATTAAGATTGTTCAGTTCGCTTTCACATCTCATCCAAGTCAGTCGATAAAACAAAACCGCTTACGTTCGGGACAGGAGAAACCAAGTACAGTATTGTGTAGTGAACAATGTGGAGCACGAGAACATTAAGTACAACATTCCAGTATATATGGAAGATAGTGCTATAGAAGTGCGTGTGCATGATCTTCCCTCAAGCGTCACCGATTCATATATTCGCAAAACTATGTCCCAATACGGAGTGATTCTCTCTATCGAAAAAGAAAAGTAGAAGAACTTTTTCCCCGGTATTCTAAATGGCGTACGTTAGTTACGCATGCGCTTGAAGAGGCCTATACCTTCTTATGTGACTTTCGGTCAAGATACAAGAATTCCGTGCAAATCACTTGTTACCTATGACAATCAGATGACCACATGTCAATATTGCCAAAAAGCTGTTCACTACAGTAAGCCATGTGATTAACTGGACAAGGAGACAATTGCACCAAAGGACAACGGTGCTTCCTTCACACCAACCCCAAGTCACCCCAGTACACCTGTGACAGCCACCAACAACAATGAAGCATCCTTTTCAACGAATCCATCATCATCCCCTATATAACAAAGTACACCAGCTGCAGTTAACAACTTACCCTCCAACCAACCAGCAATTGCAACCAATATACAACAAGCACCTACAGCAACTATCAACGAAAAGAAGACGGAAATCGACAACAATACCATCGATGCGGCAATGGATGGCGAGACGAACCACGAGCGAAGTGCCCCTCAATCCTCGCAGGAGGGAAATGGAAGCTCATCTCCCCCTAGAAAAAGGGTGACAACGAGATCCAAATCAAAAAAAAATTATTAAAAAAATCAGCTCAATCGGCCACCTAAAGCTTCTACGCAAATAGGCATGAATAAAAATATATTTTAAATAAAAAAAAATAGATTGTTATGTAGCATAAAGTTTAATATAGATAAAACTCAATTTCCTGTCTGTTAACTGTATTTTACATTTATTTATTTATTGTAAAATCAACAGACATAATGTGATCCTATCGATTTATTCCAATACTATGTAAGAATTTGGCCCTTGTTTTATTCACTTAGGGGTTTTGATACCTCATGGGTACCACCCTTGTTTTATGCCGTGAAAGATTGAAGTCGTACTCAGATGACACTCGATTGAATGACCGTTGTAAGCCGATAATAGCATCGTTTATCCCATAGTTTGTGCGGCGTAAAGGAAGTCGAAGAAAAGCATTGTTGCGGAGAGCTCGAGGACGAACATTGATGTTGACTTAACGGAACAAAGTGGGGAGTCGATCCTATCGTTCAAAACATCTGCTATCATTAAAGAACGCGATAGTTCCCGTCTTACTTGCCGTGTGTCTAGACCAATTAGCAATCCGCGACTTTCATAACTCGGTAGCTGATGAGAATTGGTCCAAGGTAAACGGCAAAGAGCAAATCGAACGAATCTACGATGAATCGACTTGATTCTGTTTCCGTCATTAATGTAGTGAGGGTTCCAAATAGCTGAACAATATTCCAGAGTGAAGCGAACGAGTAAACAGTATAGGGATTTCAAGCAGTAAACATCCGTACAATTCTTAGCCATTCACATTACGAATCCAATGCAGTGAGAAGCTTTTTCAAGCAACACACCAATGTCGTTGGTGTGTTGCTTGAATGTTAACTGCTCGCCAAGAAAAACGCCAAAGTCATTGATACACGTCGATCTAATAATCAGGAATCGCTCAATAAAGTATTCGAATTTCAAAGGCACTTTTTTTCTCGTAAACGTAATGATCGAGCATTTGTGTGGACGTCACATCCTCTGAGATGCGAATAACTTGGTAGATCTTGATGTCATCTGCAAAAGATATGTCGCGGAGAAAAATTAACGTCGTTAAAGCACAGCAAGAACATCAAAGGGCCGAGATGGCTCCTTTGTGGAATTCCAGATGTTGCAACAAATTTTTCCGAAACACAACCGTCAATTTTAACCACAAGATAACGATTCCTGAGATATGATTGTATCCATCGAAGGACGTTTGTACCAAAACTAAGTCGATCCAATTTTGATATTGTAATGTCATGGTTAATTTGATCGAAGGCGAGGAAAACATCGGTACAGATTACGTCCGTCTGAAAACCATTTGACGTGGTTTTGGTCACGTAAGATGTAAAGGATAAGAGATTGGTGGTTGTGGAACGCTTAAGCATAAACCCGTGTTGGAAATCATCGATATACTACTTGCAATGATTGAAAATTGGTGTCAGTATTACTTTTCGAATAGCTCGGGGATAGCTCTTATACAAGTTATACCACGGTAGCTGTTTATATTTCTTTTGTCACCCTTCTTGTAGATCGGAAACATGAATGAAGCTTTCCATAAGTTGGTGAATACTCCCGTAGCAAGTGACATATTAAATAAACGGCAAAGGGGCGCAATTAACCCGGTTGAGCATTTCTTTAAGATGACTGCCGGTATGGCGTCTGGATCTGCAGAGAAGGGAGCCTTAATACCAACGATTGGCCGTTTGTATCGATTCCTCGTCTACATTAATTGAGTGCAAAGCATAATTGGATACAGGAACATTGATTGCGACGCGTTCTATTTCCTGCGGAGATAGAAAATCGCTAGAGAAAACACTTGCGAACTTTTCCGAGAACAGCTGGCAAATTTCTTGAGTAGACGAACCAATACAATCTCCGAATTGCATTCGTGATGCAAACCAAATTTTTTTCTTTGCTCATTAACATGCTTCCAGAAAGCTCTCGGGTTAGATTTCATCGTACGTTGTACATTATTTGAATAACTTGCATGACAACTTGCAGAACATATCCACCATGTTTGGAGTATTGTTTCAGAGCAGGTCTATTGGTACTTTTCAAGTGTCTCAATTCAACAGTTTGCCACGGCGGATGCCGAGTATTTCGTCCCAACCGTTTCGATATGAAGTAATCAATCGCATACATCAGAACATTAGAAAAGGTCTGAACAGCGGCATTGACATCATCGTTGGCAAAAATTTGATCCCAGTCGCTTTTAAAATTATAGCTGATGATGGCAGGTGCGTCAAGGTTGTGGGACGAACGTTTAGTCTCGAGAATAATATGCAGCGGAGGATGATGTCGAATAGATTTGACAAGAGGAAATGTAGCAGCACTGATCCTAGGTGCGACGTCAGATTTGCTGGAAAAGCAGAGGTCGAGCATTCGGCCGTTCCCATTGACGACATTATTGAACTGTCGCAACAAATTAAGATTGTACCCGTTGAGCAGAGTGGTGATCCCAGGAATCAGAATCAGAACAAATTGACTCAAATGGCACGTTCCCCTTGATATTTGGAGATTTGTGTCTTAAACAAAAATCTTTCGGAAGTGGCACACCAATTTAAGCCGGGAATCGGTCCGGAGGAAGATAAATCGCACAAACAAAAAGTGAGAAATCAGATAGTTTGATGCGCACCCATACCTGCTCGACACAAAATCCTGGTGTGATTTCAACCAGCTGAGCCTTCAGGCGACGATGTACCGAAATACTCTTGAGACTGTTACGAATGTTACGATCAGTACGGAAGACTTCGTAATTAGATCCGTACCCTGGAACGGATAACGTATTTCCGTTGAGCCACGTTTCATAATGACTGATTGGGATTTACATGTTTATAACGTATTTTTCACTCTCCACTTCCACACAGCTAACTAGTACGACTGTATGAATTCATATGTACCGTTAACCTGATCAGCAGATATTGGATACACGGCCGCTCTTAGTAATCTAATGATTCTTGGTTCGAATTGCTGTCGTTACCAATCTTTTTTGTTTCTTATATCATTGATTTTCAAGCCATGCAATTTTCAAATCGCCCATAAAATTCTGTTATATGTGATGGGTGCCTTTTGTTACAGCTGTTAAATAGAATTATACAGGTTTCTTTCTAACTGTGTGTAATACTATGTTCACACTGGCCGAAAATAACATGTTTTAACGATAGTAATATAAAGTTAAAACCGCACTGTTCACACTAAGAAAAATGGTTGTACCTATCTGCGTTGCCGGATCATTTTTCCAAAAATATGTAGTCTGCGCAAAAATCTATCTGTATCATATCGGTATCAATACCTCTTCTACATGAGTAGTAGAAAAGATGAGCGAAAAAAAGGTCCCTCGCCAACTTTTTCTCATGCTTATTCAATCTAAAAACCAAAATCGGTACTTATCTGTGTGATCCGTGAGTTATCGGTATTTTGGGAGAACATATCTGTATTGTGATATAGAGGTCAAAAATCTGTATAAATACCGAGAAATCGGTATACCTGGCAACGTTGGTACCAGTTTTCAGTTTTGTTTTATTATGATTACATGGCTACTTTGATGGAAAACTTCTGTTGTTGAACAGCTTGTCAATTGACATAGTCGAAAAGTGAAGGAAAATGATAGCAGGGTTGTGCTTTACTGACAATTATATCATGTTATTTCGGGAAAACATGTTTTAATGTGACGTTTCTGAATATGAAATAACGCAAAAGTAAAACATATTATTTCGCTTAAAACATGAAATCGGAGTTATAACATGTTTTAACTCATAGTATAATACTATGTTCACACCTGCAGAAAATAACATGTTTTCACGATAGTAATATAAAGTTAAAACCGCACTGTTCACACTGAGATTATGTTATACTCATGATATATTACTTGGTATTGACAAACTGCAAAAATGCCTACGTCGCAGGTAGGAAAGAAAAGTATTTTGATAACATCCGAAAATTAAGAAATAAGCCAGGTAAGTAGCCAGGTAGTACCTCCTAGCTATGAAGGATATTTTCGTTTCACGCTTATTGCCAACGTTTCGAATATTTTTGAGCAGCAAATGACCAAAAAAGTCATCTTTTAATTTAAAAACAAAAGGGGTTGTACCAGTCTGCGTTGCCAGGTCGTTTTTCCAAAAATCTGTATTCGGCGCAAAAATCTATCTGTACCATATCGGTATCAGAGTCTCTTCTACATAAGTAGTAGAAAATGTCACCAAGAGGTGAGCAAAAAAAGGTCCCACGACAACCTTTTCTCATGTCTATTCAAGCTAAAAACCAAAATCGGTACTTATCTGTATGATTCGTGAGTTATCTGTATTGCGGTATAGACGGCAAAAATCTGTATAAATACCGAGAAATCGGTATACCTGGCAACGTTGGTATCAGTTTCCAGTTTTGTTTTATTGTGATTACATGGCTACTTGGATGGAAAACTGCTGTTGTTGAACAGCTTGTCAATTGACATAGTCGAAATGTGAAGGAAAATGCTAGCAGGGTTGTGCTTTACTGACAATTATATCATGTTATTTCGGGAAAACATGTTTTAATGTGACGTTCATGAATATGAAATAACGCAAAAGTAAAACATGTTATTTCGCTTAAAACATGAAATCGGAGTTATAACATGTTTTAACTCATAGTGTGAACATAGTATAAGGGTTCTTAAGGATCATAGTGTACCATGTATGTGATAGTTCTGTATGCTATGGAATGAAGTTCGTTTGAACAAAAGGCCATGGACTAGCCTTTACCCTCCGGCGAATGACGCTTAAGGTAGAACTCAGTTTGCAATAAATTAGCATTGCCATTAATAACAATGATACGAATCTAAAGTAATCACATGATTTGGCGAAATTACCCTTTCGGCGATATCCCCTTGACCCAATTTATACTGAGCTCTCGATAAGTTTAATAATTTCAATTATTTTTGGTCGCAAAATGCCACCTTATTCAACACTTGATAAACCCCTCAGCTTGGCGGTAGGGCAGCTTTGATTGAAGGTGTTTCGTCGTTATGGCAAATGTTCGTCACCAAATAAAAGTAATTCCATTGGATCTACCGGAGGTTTATGGCATTGAAGCATAGCATAACAGCGCTCAGCGAGAGCAAAAAAAAAGAAATGCGACATACAAGCTGAACACATCAGGACAGACAGAAGAAAACGAGCGACAGCGGAGCGAAAAAAAAAGATTACAAGCATCAATTTAGTTTCCCAGAACAGTCCCCAACTGCTGACTGGGTTCGTTGTTACGATTCGCATCAAAATTGGTCCGTTCTTTGGAAAAATGAGAGTGTACAAATCTAGCTACACTTATAATTGCCAGTGGCAGTATATTTCGGTGGAAGTCAAGCTCTGTTTGCATTCCCAGCTTTGTAAAAGACCGGATGACTTCGGGCGTTTTACAGGTAGGTAAAATATAATTAGCAAAAACATTCCGTTTTTTGTTTAGTTCGTTTAAAAAATATATCGTATCAGAAAATAACAAAACATCCGCTTTCTTGACAGTCCAATATTTAAACCAAACTCACGGGTGATATAATCCCCGCCCATTCGGTACACAACGATTTTATGAGTCTACTAGTTTCACGCGCTGTTACCTCCGGTAAACTTATAAAGCGAAATAGCACTCTGTCAGTCAGCTAGCCAGAGTCCTCCAAGATGAAAAGAACAAGACGGGCAGTTGAGCTTCATTCCAGACTCGCTTCTCACCACCGAAAACAGGCAAAAGTTGAAAGAATTGATACACAAGTTACCAGTCCACGGTCCACGGGAATGCGGGTCGAGATTATCAACAAACTCTCGACGTCATCGTTTAGTGGATGGAAGGGCTGCGCTGACTGTGGGAAAGACGCCGTCGGACGGAAACACAATGAAGAAAAAATTGTTTTGGGGATTTTCTCGTGCGCTCTTCCTGTCTCTATGAATAGGGTGACTAGCAACTGTGCTACCAACTTGACTGGGTTCCTTAAATTAGGATCGAGCCCTCGATGATAAGCGGAAAGTGTTTGCGATAGGATGATACGGCAACATTCTCCGGTTTCATTTCCTCTGTGGAAGTGAGAAATAGTTCTGCGTTCCGAAGGATCTTAGAATTAGGCGGAAAGCAAATGTGGACCTAGTGTATTATGTTATCAAGATGAGCTCATTTATTCATACTGTGAAGGTACTTTTGATCAGAGCAAGTAATCTGATTTTGTGTTCATAGAAACGCCGAGGTAGTGTACGTAAAGAAAAAGTTTCAGCTACTTTTCATTGAATACTCAGTCAAAGTGACATTTCATGAGTTACATTTCGGAAAGGGTAACGGTACTCCCATCCACCTCAGCTTCACCACTCATTCTGCATATTCATCTCATATAAAAAGATCATTAGTTCATCTGTTCGATACATTGACTCAAAATGTAAGATAAAAATTGGAGCATTCGCTTAGAATATTCGCGTCGCTATAAAAGCAACATTGAGCATTTATCAAATAAATTCTTAAACTCGAAGCGAGTATATTTTATCCAATTTTGACATAGGATAGTAATTTCGGAATACGAAAAATCGATACACACATAGTTATAAGGTTTTAAATAGACTTACACCTACTGCTTAAATTTATTCCTACGCATCGATGCAAGCGATTTTTTGTCGCAAGTTTAGGTATAGATTCATTCAAATTCGTTCAGATTGATTCGAGTAATTTACAAAATCGTTCCTTAACGCTTACGTCGCTTATTTGCCAAAGCTTGAGAAAATAGATGCGAAAAGAAATAGTTTGACTTTTCGAATTACCTTCATATAAACGGAACCACCCGCGATCCCATTTCAACCAGAATATTAGTTGATTTTCTGAATTCGATTGGTTAAAATTTGGTACAACTAATCGATTGTTGTTTTAACTAAACTGTCATTTTTTGTTTTTCGATTAGCAGAAACGATGGTTGAAACAACTAATTTAACTGTTTGAAAAAAAATGCTATCAATGTGAGGAAACATACCTTTCAATTTCAACAAATATTTTAGTTGAAATAACTGGTGTTGTTATTGAAACAAAATTCTGTTAGTTGAAAAATAAATCGGTTTTATTTGTTTTAGACATTGCAAATAGTTGAATCAATTCGAACAATGTTATTGATTTGCGAAAATTTTAGTCAATTTATATGAGCTTAGGTGAATCAACCGCTGGGAATTGGAATTTTGCGACGGCAATTCAAACGCGCCATTCAATCGCAGCGCGTTCTGTGTGTTTGAAACCCTTCGCTCCTGTTACTTTCATAAATTAAATTCATGTCAAAAAGCGTTTTATTGCTAATGCATGAACATCATCATCGGTATCAAACAGCTGGAAGTAAAACAGTCTGCTGGAAGTAAATCAATGATCGAATTGGAAGCATAAAATTTTTGCGCATACCTGAAAGATTACGAGATGATCATTAATCTTTTTCTAATTTGTCACCAAATCTTTTTCATCTTAAACAAGATTAACTTTATCACAACACCGCTGTTAGATAAACACTTGTTATCATAAATTTCTCAAATCGAATGAACACAATTTCACCAAACGCTTTAACCATCGATGTTGTTTTCATTGACATTTTGAAGCGACGCGAACAGATCTCAACTAAAAAAGTTGTTGATTTTGCATTGCAATTATTGTTTTGCTTTCAACTGTCTCCGGCATTTGACAGCATTCAAAACAACATATTTTTCAACTACTTGAATATATGCAAATCAAAAACCATTTTGGTTGAATCAAAAAGAAATTAGTTAAAGCAACTATCGCAAAAATCAAAAACTGCAATATCGCAATTTTATGATCGAAGGGTTCTTCGTGATATGTCTTAGATTTTTTCGAAATTCGTTCAGGCATCTCAGCGGAAATTTAGAGAATACAAAACTAAGATTTGTCGACCAGGTCACCTTTAAGATAAGATAAGGTCAAATGTTCGCCATAACCATTCCGAAATCGATTAATTACCTCAGAGTCCCTTTAATTTAAGCGTAAGTTTATTGAAATCCGTTAAGCGATTTCCAAGAAAACTGAGCCGACAGGAATGATTTAAGTATGTGTCAAACATACGCTTCTTTCCGATCCGACTCGGATAAACTTAAATGCTTCAACACTTATAAGTATGTCACAATGCATTGAATAGGTGTTAGATCAACTGTAAAACATGAGTCATTTTTCGACACTCGTAGGGCTCCCCTACGTCGGCAGCCTTGACCCGGCGTACGCCTTGGGATATCCGTCTTTGATCGAAAAGTATTGAAGAAATTTATATGATTTTTTTATTGTAAGTAAAGTGAGTAATTTCTATTACCTCCATGCAAACTTCACTAAAACTATATAATTACTTCAAAATAGAAACGTTCTTAATCCACCTAGCAGTGAGATGATATTTTTTTCTTTAAATCCGCATGTGTTTTTGCGTGAATATTCCTTAGTGTTGTTAGTTTTCAAATTAATTTTAACAAAATTATAAAGACATTCAGTTTGATTATTATTCAATTAAACATATGTGAATGCAAACATGTAACGAAAACCGCGAAAATGTTACCGCAGAGACCTAACCTAACGGGGAAATTGTTTTACCAATTGAACTACCCTGAATATGAAAACACATGAAGAGATAGCCCAATTAACGATTTTCGTAACATAATTGAATTCGCATGTAAATTTTTTAATCGGTTTTCTCCGTTAGATACTGATCATATGTAATATTTTTGAATTAGTTCCACATAAACACTCCGTCCGACAGCTGGGTTTAGCCAGACCTTTTTCGTTTTTACACCTAATTAAACATAATAATTCATCTATCGACTTGAAAAATTTGAATGGCTATCGATCGATGCAAAAAAAGGTTCCTGGTCTATAAAAATGAGCTTGAATACCTTCAATTTACACCAAAATTCATAGTAATACACGTATACCATTCAGTTAGTCCGAAGGTACACTCAAAACTCTGTTTACGTAAACTTTTTCCACCTTCATTTACGTTTTACGAAGTAAATCCCAAAAAACATAAAACTTTTTTTACGAATTAAATTGATACATTCATGCATTTCATACATACATACATACATTTTAGGAACAGATTTGAAGAAAAATATCCGGAAAACTATGTTTGAAACCGTTAGAATATCCAAATGACGACTTCCGGTATATCGATATTCGTTACAAACCATCACAATATGGGTATTTTTGAAACGGGTTTGATAAGTAGTTATCGGAGAGCGACGTTTGAAGTCGTTTCACAATCCAAGATGGCATCGTCCGGTTCATTGACGTTTCTCGAAACCCGTAAAAATGGATATTTTCGGAACGAGCTTAATGAACAGTTGAAAGAAGACGGTATTTGAAGTATTATGGATGACTGCTCGAATTCTTTATAACATGGGTATTTTCGGAATGGTTTTTCGAGCTAATGGCAGCGCTCGAGAGTCTTCCTTGGCGTAGGTTTTGTCGTCGATCAGGATGCATCTGTCTTTATTCTGTAGAATCCGGTTATACAATTTTCGCGCTCTTGTTTTGGCCTGAACTTGCTGTACCAGGGACTTTTTCGGGACCTTCTGTTTCTTGTACGTTTTCAGGGAGTTCCGAACTTTGATCCGTTGAATCATCTCGATGCTGGTGTTGAACTGCTTGGCCAAATCCCGCGTCGACGCCGATAGGTTTTTTCCTGATGTACTGAACCACTTTTAAGACCCGGCCGGGCTGGCTGGGACCCGTTTTCCTACCGGATCGGGGCAAATCCTCTTACCGGATCGGGGCAAATCCTCTTACCGGATCGGGGCAAATCCTCTTAGGGTCTTACCGGACTTCTCGATAATATTTTTGACACTGGTGTGATGCACTTTCATCCGTTTTGCAATTTCGTTGTACGTGACACCACTTTCTGAGCACCAAGTGTGCAGAATTTTCTTTCGCGTTTCCGGATCAATTCGACTCATCATTGAAACGATAAACCGTACCGAAACCAATCGATTGCGCAGCTGTTATTGACATGTAAACAAACATGTCACCGCAAAACACGCTGCAAAAAATTAAGCCATTTCAGAATAATAACTGTTTGAATGTTGCTAACTACTTATCGATACACTCCTTAGGTGTAACGAAACTAAAATAATGTCATTCATTTTTCTCGTAGATTTCCTCCTTATGAGGTCTTAGGATCCCATAAAAACTACTTGTTTCTTAATCATATTCGACTGCCGATTCAGGACATACAAGGTGATTAGTGTTAGTATTTATGGTCCAATAAAAACTTGACGAATTTTATCCGGATCCGACTTTCGATGATGGAATTACAGTATTAGCGGGTGTCATAGAAGATGACGATACCAAACCATCTGCAAAGTTGGACCCAAAACTATCCCAATTCATTCTGGAAGTACCATGAATATGACTAAAAACTCTAAAGTGGAACTCTCTGCGAACATCTTATAGAATGTTGAATCGATTAACGCACGTTTAGATTCAAAACATCTAGTTTATAAATACATAGAATTTCTCTATTTGATCTAACTTCAGTTCCGAAAAAACCGTGTAATGAACGATTGAAATTTTAAACTGTCATTCAAAACAAAGGTCAGAAAGATAATTTCATGAAAACTGAAAATACCGAAGAATATTCATGCGAAGAACACATGCGGATTGATGAAAAATGGTATCATCTCACCGGTAGATGGATTAAACACGTTTTTTCTTTACAAGGAACAGTATTACCAAATACATCATATTAACAAGACAGCCAACTGCCACATTTCTCGAACAAATCATTGGTAACATTATATTTTGCGAGCATGGCGTCCTCAGGCGAGTTTGCATCGAATTTCGTGCATAGAACTAGGGGAGAGAAATGTCGAATTCGTGCGCGCCAAAATAACAGCATTGGCATAATATGTTCAATGTGATTCCGTGCGATGGCGTTGCTGAGCTCGGAATTGATTTCGCTCCAAGCAGACAGGGTCTGGTATTCAACAGAAACATTTATTCATTCAATTATGATAGTTGATAATAGACATGTCAAAAAAATTTCAAGCTCAATTTATATTTATAAATGACGACAGAATCTGAAAAAAAAATTCACGATGAAGGTAAGGAGGTATACTAAAATGCCAGAGTGCGAAATTTTTAAGTACCTTTCATTCACAGTTATAAAAAAAAATTGCCCAGGATGCCGAATCTCCCCTATATGTCGGTCCCAGAAGACGTTAATTTGCACGATTTTTTGTTTGTTTGCATTATATCTCCAAAACCGAAAATGACAGGCATTAGATCTTATTAGTAGATAGCAGCTTTCAAGCGAGTTAAGGCATGTTGAAATCGGTTCAGCCTTCTTCGAGATAACTAAACGGAGAGAAAGATCTTTAAAACTTGAACATGCACAAATATTTTATTCCTATCAAAAGCCGGTTTCAGCTGTTCTATACCATTTTTTATAAATAAAGACAAGAAGTGTTTTTCCGAAACAAAACAATATATGTTATTACATTTCGTAGTTCCAATACAAATAACAAAATTATCACCAAACTTGAAGTTTATTAAGGAGAGTCTTCCACCTTCTACATTTTTCGTTGAGGAACCTATCTCTCTGATAGATGAATACATCAAAATATAGTATATCTATGAATACATCAAAATATAGTTATGAGGCTCAATGATAGCTCTTTATTATTTTGCGAGTTGAAACCCGAATAGGCCTCTGACTTCAAATGAATTGGTAAAAAAGATTGTTTCACCTCGTTTGGAAAGATGTTTTCTAAGAAATTCTTCGAACGAAATTAAAGATTCGTGGAAAATATCTTCTTAGTGATAGCTGGCAACTTTATTCAAAATAGCGGAAAAAATCTTACTCCAAAAATTTGATCTAAGTGTAACACAGGTAAAAAATCTTGATCGCCTGTCTAACTTCATACTTGAGAAGTGTCCTTTGAAAAGATTCGTGTGCCACCGAGTCGGGCGCACTTTTTTCCATTTATCGAAATAAAGAAACGTGGCACACTTCTAGTAAAATACTTCACCGTCGAGATTTCCGCTAGTCGTGTTCAATTGTTCTTCTGAACCACGCCGCAGCCAGGAAACGTGCCTCGTGTCGTGAGAAGCTGTATCCGGCTGCGGGGCGGAAATTCCGGAGAGGAAATGTATAATCTCGATCCCCTCCGCTATTCCGCACTGACTGTCTTCTGAATAAGCATTTAAATTTTATGTCACGTCTTATTTTCGCACCAAAGATTCGCTTTCTGTTTGTTTATTTTAGCACTTCACTGGCGTTTGACGACTTCTGTAGGATAGAACTTTTCGCCTGAAAAAGAATCAGAAAATATTGATAATCATTACAAGAGTCAATATATATTCCGATTGGCACTGAACGAAATTCGGAATTCCAGCTGAACTTTGTTTCAATCTTTCCTTTCAAATGCAATAGCCTTTGGCTTCAGGGCACCCGTCATAACATTTATGCAAATTCAAGGCGACGTGAGATCAAAAATCTTGCTCGCTGCTCTTTTTTTCTATAAAGTGCTAGCAAGTTGAAAGAACGAAACAAAACGATGGTCCTGCTGGAACGATGAATTCACCCAATAAATATTAAAAATGGAATTGCTTTTTTTTCATGCTTCTCAATGACACACTCAATCCAATCCTCGCTCCGAAACCAACGGATGGTGCAGCGGATAGTGCGAACGTCACTATTTCTAACATATTTGATTTATTTATTGCCTTTTTGCCGCCACTGCCACTGCAATGTTGCTGCCACCGAAGTCATATCGCCATCTCTATTAGTTCCACCCCGATTCCCCACTGAAACTCGAAGGACTCGAATGAGCCGGCAGAGTCATGAAATTCCAGCATTGGAAAAGTAGATGGGAGTCAAGAGTTTTTCGCGCATCTTCCAAGTGTACAGTAGATGAAGGCGAAAAATAATACGAAACAGCAGCAAAAAAAATGGCTGCTACGAGAACAAAATTAACATATTGATGGAAAATTGAAGTTCTCCTATCGATTCCTGCACGCCAGACAGATACGGCGGCGTAGTTTTGAAAGCAACTCAATCGTTCAAAGTAATCGAAAGGGAATAAATGAAATGACGCGTGAATTTCTTGGACAACCGCATCGTTCCGACGTTGCGGTTTTTCTTTTGACACGATTTGTAACGTGTAATGAGGCGTCATGCACGAATTATGTCACGCTAAATTTACTCCTCTCCTGTATGTAACAACCAATCTCTAATTTTTAATCTTCCATTCACTCACACAAAAGAATTATAAATTCGTTACAATATTTTTGAAAGCCTTGTTAACGTTCTGTTGTAATACAATGACCCTATGACCTACACTTGGTCGCTTAGCCTTGAGCTCATTTTAGTCTTTCCGGCACTAAGGAGTGTATCGAAAAGTAGTTAGCAACATCGATTATTGAATAAAAAAGCGAAAAAAACATATTTTGGTTGGAGTTGGCGTAGTGGGCTGAAGCCAAATCCGACCAGAAGAGAGGAGGAGCCTTATACTTTCTGTACAGTGGCAACATTCTCTTCTTCAAACATTCTTCCTCGTACACCTTGGCGTTAATTGTGCCCTTCGTGAAGAAAATTGACGACCGCAAACCACAGGTACAAATTGCTTGCTAGACCAACACCTTCAGCCCAAACTTTTCCATCGCCACTGTGGTGTCAGCGTCGTCCAGGTCCTGGTACACCGATTTCGTATAATATTGCGGTCCAGGCAGCGCTCGAAAGTCTTCCTTGGCGTAGGTTTCGTCGTCGATCAGGATGCATCTGTTTTTATTCTGTAGAATCCGGTTATACAGCTTTCGCGCTCTTGTTTTGGCCTGAACTTGCTGTACCAGGGACTTTTTCGGCGCCTTCTGTTTCTTGTACGTTTTTAAGGAGTTTCGAACTTTGATCCGTTGAATCATCCCGATGCTGGTGTTGAACTGCTTGGCCAAATCCCGCGTCGACGCCGATATGTTTTTCCTGATGTACTCAACCACTTTTAAGTCCCGGCCTAAATTAAATTAAATGGCTGGGACCCATTTTCCTACCGGATCGGGGCAAATCCTTCATGGAGAGGGTCTTACCGAACTTCTCGATAATATTTTTGGCACTGGTTTGGTGCACTTTCACCCGTTTTGCAATTCCGTTGTACGTGACACCACTTTCTGAGCAAAAAGTGTGCAGAATTTTCTTTCGCGTTTCCGGATCTATTCCACTCATCATTGAAACGATAAGCCGTACCGAAACCAATCGATTAAGCAGCTGTTATTGACATGTAAACAAACATGTCACCGCAAAACACGCTGCAAAAAATTAAGCCATTTCAGAGTAATAACTGTTTGAATGTTGCTAACTACTTATCGATACACTCCTTATATCCGGAACAGAGAACTCTCGAAATCAATAGGACCTCTGTAGGCTTTCAATCAGTAACGATTTATTTGCAAGTCGATTTAATTCGATGAATTAGAATTTTATGGTAGTTTATTTATATATTTCTGTGCTCAAGCATTATAACCTTGGCCTTCGATATCGACGGAGTGCTGTCAGCACACTTGGGCTTTATGGCTATCCGTTAATAAACTTCATCGATGAAGAGCATTGTTTTGAAATAATATATAAAAGTGGTCACATTTCAGAAAGTTAAAGCCTTCAATTACTAATATATCATTGTCAAGTGCATTCGAGAAGTATTTATAATAATATTCAAAACAAAATGCGATTGCATATTATTATAAATGCAAACTTCCGCTTTCGTTCGTAAATAGAGATTTCAGTGCAGAACACGCCTGACCGGTGATTTATTTGGTACGTTCGATGCATGTTATTGAGTAACGTTAAATAATGGTCCTACGTGAAGTCCACAACAGATTGGTGTTTCCGAAAAGTCTGATGTTAAAATTTCCAACACTGATCCATATCTAAGGGATTTCTGCTATCGCTAAAAATCTACTTCTTCGAACTTATGTATTCTAGTTTATTTTGCTAGGAATGTACGGAAAATTGAAATTGAGAACTATTCAATTGTAATCACATAATTTAGTAATTTAATTATCTATTGGGAGTACAAATTATGTAGCTTGGTCTGTTTTCAAAAGATGGCTCTGGCCAGGCCCGTACCCAGGATTTCATTTCGGGAGGGGTCAACAAATAAGAAATAACGTATCTAACTGATGATTCTTCTTGTATCTAGTTCTCGGTGTGCCTTTAGTATCTTTTGCTTTTTGCGTGAGTGCAAGTAATTTGCAATTTAAGTAAAAAGTCACATATTTTGGGTTGGACAATGAGGGTTGAAACAGGAAATTGTAAGTATCAAATAAAATGGATCATTTTTTTTACATATCTCTTATCATATAGTCTCATAGTTTGGATTCAACTTCTGGTTCCGGAACTACTAAGTGATGAGTATTAAAACTTTCATTTTCAATGGTATGTTTTTATAAGTGACGATGTAACAAAATGCAAATACTTCGGAACTATTTAGTAAGCTCTTCTTATTTGAAAAATTTGTTGATATTTGTCGAACAGGTTATCTGACGTATAAAAATGGATCTAGGCTTCGTCAATAGTAACCAACTGATACCAATCTACATCAGCATAGCCAAACATGCTTGTTTACGCCGAAGCGCGATGCTATGAAGCAAGTCATGTGCACTTTGCACAAACTGGATATCCACGAGGATACCCCTGAATGACTTCAATGGGTGGCCGACAGGAACGTACCTAGAGGGGCAGCCCAAGGTGCCCTGACCCCTTCCGAAATCGGAAATGGAAACAGATAAAAGTTTCATGAATATTATGGGACTGTTGATCCTGCAGATTATACCGTCAGATAGTGGTTTTATGAGTTTAATAATGGTCGTACTGACTGACAGTGGTAAAACTACATAAAATGGAGGCTAAAACTGGTATAAAATATACAACAAATTGTTATATACATAAAATTGTACTGGGTAATCGGAAAAATTCTGCAGATCGTGCAAAGAACTACATTTCATTTGATCAACACGGATTTATGCCTGGTAGATCAGTTACAATGAATTTGTTGACCTTCACGTCTAAATGTATTTCTAGAATGGAGGCAAAAGCACAAATGGATGTAATCTACACCTATCTAAAAGCAGCGCTTGACAAGATTGATCATTGAATACTGTTGTGTAAATTATCTCGACTTGGTTTATTATCGCAGCTTGTGTCTTGGCTGAACACATATCTTTCCGATAGACACCTGTGTGTGAAAATCAATAACGTTGCGTCGTCCGAATTATCGAACAAATCAGGCGTTCCGCAAGGTAGCAGTTTAGGATCCTTGCTATTTGTAGTATTTTTCAACGATGTTGCATTACTCTTGGGATCTGGTTGTAAATTAATCTACGCAGATGATTTGAAACTGTATCTCGCCGTTCGTAGTGTTGAGGATTGCCAACGATTTGCTTACAAGGTTCGCAAATTGGTGCAGGGAAAATAAACTTATTATCAATGTAACCAAATGCCAAGTTATCACATTTCATCGGATTCTACGTCCCATTATATTCGACTATAACATTGATGGAAATATTTTATCTAGAGTGACTGTGTGTGGTGTGTGATCTTGGTGTACAACTGGATGCCAAATTGACGTTCGATGTCCAACGGTCACTAGTTATTTCGAAAGCTTCCCGTCAGCTGGGATTCCTCTATAAAATTGTCAAAGACTTCAGAGATCCGCTTTGCTTGAAGGCTTTATCTTGCTCACTCGTCCACCCGATTCTGGAAAATGCTTCAGTAATCTGCTGTCCGTATCAAATATCGTGGAGCCTTAGACTTGAACGTGTTCAGAAACGCTTTGTTCGCATGGCATTACGACATTCGCCTTGGAGAGATCATGTAAACTTGCCACCATACCCGGACAGATGCCAATTGTTGGGAATCGATACTTTACAGCACCGATGAAAAATTCAACAAGCATTGACCATTGCGGAATTAATAAACGGAGAGATTGATGCTCCAGAATTGCGTTAGTTTTCGAGTACCAAGCAGATCGTTGCGATATACTACTCTACTTTAAAACGGATTCCACAGTACTATATTTGGTAGTAACGAACCTATAACTGAATGCACACGAGCTTTAACTTCTGTTGAAACAATTTTTGAGTTTTACGAGCCTTCCGTCGCTTCGCAGAAAGAATGAAACGAACTATATTATAAAGACAGGTTTTTCTATATGTTAATTTATTTCACTTGACTTAAGACGCATTGCTATTACTTTTTGTTTTATATTTGTTGTTGAAAGGATAGTGGTTTTTGCGCCTGTCTGAGAATGGTATGAAATTTGTTTAATTCATATAGGCTTTTTCCCACTCTGTCGGTTCATTTAGACATTCGTCCGATGAATCCAAAATGAAATAAATAAGTAAATAAATAAAATATAAGAAAAATATTATACCACTGTATCCCGAACATGCTTATTTAGAACTAAAATGACGAACGCAAGCGCACTTCGAAATCGTGTTTGGTTGGATTCATTATTATACATACGAGAAAAGAATGATTACGCGACAATGGACTGAAGTCCTCAAAGAAAGCTAAATGGGTCGGAAAGATCCACCTTGCTCACCTGATTTTGCTTCCTCGAACTATTATCGGTTCTCACACATCAAATCATATCTGAGAAATGGATGTGAGTTTCGTTCTGGAATTTTAGACCACTACTTTCTAACTCTGAAACCGCAACCGCAGTATAGCCCAAGTACGTTTGTATGGTCATCAACTAATATGACCTACTAATTCAGAATATGTTTTTCCTTCTCCTTGAATCGGATCATCACTCACAATCTATCGCATCATCATCAAGTCTTGTAGATTGTTGTGTTCTAGAAATAAACCATGAAAAATATAATACATTAACCTAATCTCGAGCACAGTCACAAATTTTGTTTAAATACTCAATAATGATACTTCCAATTGGGAAAGTTCTGTATGTTCAAACGTGAGCATCACGCGATCGCGAGCACCAGATGTATTTTTAAATACGGAGTTATAGTTTGGGCCCATGTCCTCCGTGTGCCTATGTGTCTGGTGCTTCCCCGTGTGTCTATGATGACATTTGGTCAATAGAACGGCGTCGACTGGGTGCTATTGCCTTATTCGTTAGTAGCAGAACGAGAGGGTGCGAATTGGTTTGTGTGCAATAATTCATTCGAAAGGCGAAAATTATTGTAAATCCTTCAATTAGGGCAAGTATTTCGCATTGACGTCCTATTGCTGACGTGTATTTGAACCCTTAATGTGACTTTAAGTTGTCAACTTGCTTTCATGAAAAGCGTTTGCAGCATTTTTAACAATAATAAATTAGCATTTTGCATATCATCCTTATATAATTTGAATCATAAATCAAAACTAAGAAGTAAGAACAACTTTTTATGTATAAATAATAGTTCTATTCTTATTATAAGTGTTTTATGCAGGAGTATCTAAAACAATATGCAGAAGAGTGCAATCTCATACTATGTTCCAAGGGTGTAATTGGTTGGTTCAGAAGACTGAAGGTTTGATAGGTTTCGATACATAAACTAAATACTCGTCGATTGCTTGCCAATTGCAAGGGATCGAAAATCTCTCTGTGACGTTTGAATCCATTGGATATAAACATTTCATTTAGGCGGAGATGGTCGATGGAACGGCGTCCTCAGACATCCCTGAGTCGTGGACTAAAGTTATTTGCATGTATAAAGAACACATGGAAACATCTTTTTTCTGTAAACCGCTTCCAGACCGTTGTGCTTGGGATAGGTTAAATACATACAAATGTGCACATCGTCTTTGGTTTGCCACGTTACGAGAATCGCTTTGCCCTCATCAACCTACCGACTCTGCTTAAAAAGAGATTTGAGATTTTGAGCACTCAAAATTCTGTATTTCTGGAGTCATAAGCCGGATTCGGATGAAAGCTTTCACTTAAATCCATTCTATCATTTGTGAAAATCGGCCTGGTCATCTCAGGTAAATCTATGTGAGCTCTATTTTGGAAGTTTTGGTGCTACTTTAGAAATCGAGAACCGGTAGTGCCAAGTTTGTATAAAAACCAATTAACAAGACCTTGAAATTGGAACAGTTTTAAACCAAGTGTAGAATTTTTTTCTGTTTTTGTTTCACCGTTACTTCACCCTGTACATATTTCCGGGCCTAGAAGTTGGATCTCGATTAAATTAAATGTCATATGGGATAATAACTCCCGTTACTTGAATATAGGTTCGTGAAATAGGCCCCGAAACGAAATGTTGGGTACGGGTCTGACTTATTTTGAATACAGAAGATAAATCATGGAATTAAGGGGGGGTAGGGTATAAATGATGACAAAAATCGCCATTTTAGCCATTTTTTTTTCAGAACTATCGTTCAACAAAATAATTTCAAATGTTTTGCATGATAAAAAGCATCATTCGAACAACATTCTGTAAATTTTTCGTGAAAAACACTGATAAATAAGTCGGTGAAGAGGTATTTTTGAGAACGCTTCTCGAAAATCAGGATTTACGGTGTCCACTGTATCTCAGCGCAGACTAATCAGAAGTCAACAAATCAAAGCAGCATAGTTAGAGTAGAAGTTTTTCTAGACCCCAACGTTTCTGATTGATTTTTTTAATTTTTTTTTTCAATTTTTGGTGGTTGTTCAAAGTAAAAACTACGATTTTTCACGAAAAAATCCACCATTCTGTAGCTGTAAAACCTCCCCAAAGTAACAAATAACGAAAAGGAAAACGTTGGGTTCTGGTTTTTTATATGTAGAAAGTGTGTGCAAAATTTGAAAAAAAATGGTGCAGTAGTTTTTGAATGACTAACATTTTCAAAAAATCATATTTTTTCTTGTATAATTTATTATAATGAAAATTTTGTCAAGTTTTGAAGTCAATCGAAGTAGAAATCTTTGGCCTGAGCGCCGAGCTCTTGCTTTTTCGCAGAATGAGATAGCCATAGATGAGGGTCTATAACTTCCAAAGTTTCGTTCAAATAGACTTGAAAATTTCACAGAATATTCTTGAAATGTTTTACTATAAGAAAATATTAAGAAAATAATAAATGATTTTTAAAAAGTGTTAGACCCTACCCGCCCCTTAAGATTATTCAAGGTACGATTACACTATCAGATTCCTTAAACGTGAAGAAGGATATACATCTCTATGTTCACATTCCTTTTGTGCGCACATGCATCTGATTCGCCAAAATGGAATTGTCATCAATACAATTCAACTCAGAGGAGCGCACAGTTTAGTTAGTTGTGCTTGTATCAAATTCTACTTTTTTAAATAATTATTTGCCAAATTAGGTTTCAAATTATAATTCCATTCTTAATGCACTTTCGAGTATTATTTTAATACCAGCACCAATGAACAAATGTTTGAATCACAAATAAGATTAATTAAAAAAAAGGAATACCAGTTCGACTTTCATTGGCATTATTTCAGTTCAGTTACTATCGGTTTAGTTGAGCTAATGATGTGTACACTAGAGTGCCTAAAACCAGAGTGACGAAAGCTGTTCGTTTGGAAGACACAAATTTGACTCAATCGTTCCGAACGAACAAACGACTTGTCAAATACAATAACTATAAAGCTAACATAACTGTCCAAAATTCGGATTAAATGTTTTGAGTTGTTGTCAACATATCGTCACTCTGGTTTTAGGCACTCTAGTATTCATTATATCACATTTACAGCTCAATGCGTTACGCAGCAGTTGTGACGGCATATAATTTTGTCGGTTTTATCGATATGAGCATGACATGAATCAATAATCTGTTCAAAATAAAGTTAAATCTATAGAAACATGTGGAAAGAACGTGTAGTACAATAGATTCAATAGTTACTAAAAATATTGCTCATTACTTGGGTTTTAAACATTGAATTCAAGCTTATTGCACATAACTTTGAAGATTGGGTTACAATCTACGAGATCATATCGTTAGTTTAAACTCATATAACCGTGTAATGATCGTTATATTCGCATTATAACATTCGCAAAAACCTGTCGTACTACATGCCCTAATCACATGTTAGTACCTAAACGTCATATTTTATATTCGTACAAGCAAAATCAAGATGCTATATTTAATTGCAGATTCTGTTTCAACGGATTTCACAACCGATCTATAAATTTATCAACCAATTGCATGGCTTTCGCTACTAATATTCGTACAAATACCTAATTAATCTTCCGTTCAGTAAACACATATATAAAAACAAAATCAGCTCATTAAGCCACGCTAAAAACTAAGAGCTTCCTGCAACCAGGCGGAAGAACTAGCTACGATAGCTGCACTAACTGCAGTATGTCCAATTTGTGCGATTAAACCAATCTCCCAAGGGAACTCACCTCTCGGTAACAAACATCAAATTATACAGGACCGTTTGTAGTAATTAAATCAGCACAAATCATCCTCCCCCTGCTCCGGTTACTGGTCCTTACCGGGTAGTGCGAATCGGACATTTCCCAAAGCATGTAATTAAGCCAAAAACGACCTCGCCAGTATCAAATAAAAGTCAACTGGTTGAGAAATTGCAACGAGGGACGATCCACGTGCATTCCACAAGACCGTAACATCGGGGCGGAAGGTAGAGCCATCATCGTGGGACTCACCATTCCTCGTTAGGGTTAATTTTCAAAACCCACCAACGTACCACGCTTCCCCACCACTGGTTCTAAGCTTTCGGTACTCCTGGCGGTTACTCTCCTCTACGTTCTCGACGAAGCAAGAAGTACATAATTTTCACCTTCATCCGAGTCAGACACCACACAGTACTAAAGCCGGCGAGTCGGTAGCGGGTGCCTTCGGGTCCAGCAGCCTGCAGGTGTTGACAGAAATGACTCAGTTACACCTTCTCTAGTTTACACCGTTGGGCAGAGTGAGACAGAGCGCCAGGGAGAGACAGAGAGTTTGAAGCAGCTTGTTCCTACACTTTTGCAGCCGGCAACGATCGTTAGTTACAAACTGTTGGCCGTCTGGTGACTTCACTCCTGGCTGGTGTGGTGTGTCAACCTAATTGTGAAATCAAGTGTAACAGGGTGCGGGCGGCAACGACCAGAAGGAGAATATGATTCTAATTTGATAATATCACTGACTTTTGTCACGTAACATGGACGACAATAATTGGTCGGTTGTTTAGATAAACTCGTTGCCCTTTGCATGTCTAGTTTGGGTTGAGTTTTATATGAATTGTCCAATTATTCGCCTAGTTGAAGGGTCCCTTAATAAAGGGTTAAACTCCACATACGTAGTTGACTACTGCGAGAAAAAAAAACGATATACCCAAGCAATCAAAAACAAATCACTCGATTTAGCTCAGCTCATTTTTCTCGCTGTCACTACCATTTGTTGCGCAAACAAATGCAATGAAAATAGTGAAAACATCAAAACTCGAATTCAACAACATAACTTGCTTGCGTCCAACCAATCCACTATTCTGGTACCGTCGATCTTCCAGCTCAATGCGGAAATTGCATACACTTTTGACTGTCGGTGGTCCGTGAGCCATGAATGTATGTCGTGCTGGTACCAAAACCAAAAACGCCAGTTGGTTGGCCATCAATCTTTCACGCAATCACATCGCTTCTTCCCGTTTTTGCCCGAATCGATTCGAACCATTCCCGAGCCCTTGCTGGTCTCGAGCTGGGCAGGGTGAGAGAGAGAGAGAGAGGGAAGGAGTCAAAACGAACACTATTTATTTGCGTTTGCAAAACAAATTTATCACGACACTGATCGACGCGCCAATAATAGGTATAAAATTTGTTTCAACAGTTGAACATTCCTCCGAACAAAATACACTGCGCCCCATCCCCTCATGCAACCGTTCGAGTACCATGATTCAGCTGTGAAAAAGCTGTAATGCTATAGAATTGAGTGATTTTTTCGCTTCAAATAAAAACACCACGTCACCAACTTTGTTACTTCATTTAAATGCTGAAATAAAAACATTTACATTAGGCTATTTTATAAAAGAGAACGATATTGCAGATAAGTAGTCGTGATTCTGATTATTGAGGCCTTTGACCTAAAGTGTTAGATAAAAGGAAAATAATTTTCTAGTGTACACACCTAGCAGACCCTGTTTAAATGCACCTAGCGGTATAATGATACTTTTTTCATTATCGGAACTGGATATAAAAGTCGTATTTTTTCATTGTTTTGATGTAGAAATATATGGTAGCGACCCTCCCTTAAAGTATGATTTGATAAGTTGACCAACCATTTGTGTATATCAGACTTCAACTTCTGACGGCATCGTATGAACAGAAAAATAACGTTTTTACCACAATTTTGATATTTTTTTTATTTAAAAAATATTTTATCTAAATTCAGAATTACATTTACAGATATTTGAAATGAGACAAAAGAATAGACTTTTTTCTAGCTTTGAGTGCTTTTTTCCATTTTCGAGTTTTTGATAGCTATTTCCGGAAATTTCGGAACAGGAGCCTGAAGAAGGTATAGCCGGGGAAAGCTTCTACGAGGGTCACTACTTATATTTCAGAAATAGCGAATAAGAACAAACATTTTTAGGAGAAAATGGCTTCATTGATTTTCAAAGTATTCTCCAGTAGATTGTCATACACTCCATACAGTTTTGCAGGCATTCGTGACAATCGAACCAATTCTTGATATGCGAGAATAAAAATAAATCATTGGGTGCTAAATCAGGGCTGTACGGTGGATAAGAGCTCAAATTGTCATGATGGAGGATGATTCGTCTTCTCTTGTTCGGTTTGCGAATTTCTCCATAGACTGCTTCGAAGTGCTTCATGCGCGAACAACTTTTGTTAGATTTGGCTCGTCTTGGAACACCCGCGCAGTCGATTGCTGTTTTGTTTCCGGCTCATACGTATATATCCATGTTTCGTCACCTATTACGATCTTCTGTACGTCGGGTGATTCACCGCGATTGTATTGTTTTAACATTTTCTTGCATCAATCTCCACGAGCCTCTTTTTGAGCGATTGTCAAATTGTGCAGATCCAACGGGAACAAACCTTTTATTACGGCCAGGTGTTCATGCAAGCAACATTAAATGCACGCGTGTGGATCTAATGCCCAAGGATGCCTCTATCTCACGGTATGTCACATGACGATCTTGCTTTATCAGTTCAAGCACAGCATCGATGGTTTCTAGCAAAACAACTGATTTTGGACGACCTTCAGGAAATTCGAAATATACCAGCGCTATAGAGGTTTTTGATTGTGGTTCATCGCCATACAAAGAACTAAGTTCATCGACACACTCTTGTTGAGATAATCCACGTCGAAAGTTGTGAAAAATACGAACGAAATCTTTTCCATTTTTTAGTCAAACTGATTTTTTTAACTCACTGTAAACAAGACAAATAGCGCTTGTACATCTAAACGTTCTGAGTACGTTTATGTTTAAAAATGTCAAACTTTAGTTTGGTGTTGCCAGATTTGAGCTATTGGCATTAATGTGGCCAGTTCCCGAAATATAAGTAGTGGCTTACGTATGGCCATCAACTAACAACCTACACACTTGTTTTTTTTCAATGAATTTTTAAGGATTATGCGGCTTTAGTTTTATTGACATAAACTTTCTGAAAATACATTACTCGCAGATGAAATTAAAACATTCGCACTGTAGAAAAATCTATTCAGTATATGAAACACTTTTACAATTAATTGTACATACTTTCACTTACATAAAACGGCAACTGCGTAATTGACATGAATGACGTTCAATTGACATTTAAAATTTTCAACATGAAACGTTGATGATAAAATGAAGAGGATTTTGGCTTTGAGTTTTGCTATCTTCATTCTCATCCAACTGACAGCATTCGGTTATTTCTTCTACCTGAATGGTTGTGACAAAATCAACAGATATGTCAGTTAAATCAACAACAGTTTAGTTGAAACAACCAAGGCGTGAAATAACAATTTCAATATTGTAATGCTGGGACCTCATGATTATCCGTATTTAATTTCAACTATTCACAGCTCGTTGGAAAAGAATCAGTGTTATAAAATTTTGCTGATGCGCCACGGATATCCAATCTACTCGCCAGTCAAGATGACGAAATTCTTGAATGTGGCTAAATCAACTGTCGAATGTCGGACACTCCTAAAAACCGCGTAACAAAAGACCTCGGTGCACGTTTTGGTTTGACCAATGTTTTATAGTAACACCCTTTATATATATTGGGTCGATAAATGAAGATTTTTAATAAAATTCTCAACATTTTTGCTTTAGGTCATCCAAAAAGCTTGTACTGTCATATTTCTGGACATTTCTTTTGCTACTTTTATTCTCTCCTTAGTCTTTCTGAGGTTTGGCTTCATCATAATTCGAAAATTTTCGATTGAGTGCAGATCAGCTCGGTAGTTCGATAGATTCTTGTCCTTGAGGACCGAAATAGCCTCATACATTCCAGCATGCTTTTGGATTCGGGACTAGAAGCTAAGTCTTACCAAACTAGTTGTTTTTCATTGTGTTGCACCTAAGTTGTCAAAATACGTATTTGTAGGAATTCCACCGTTGATTGTATATATTTCACTTCGCACTTCACCTAAGGTACTTCGATGCAATCTACAACTTTTCCTTTATTTCGAAACCATCTTCAACTCTAAGTGTATTCTTTTCGGTGTAAAATCTCTGTCCGAACTTTTTCTGGAATGATGCTTTGTCGTATGTTTCGCCATCCATCACACATAAACTATGCCTGGTTTACATCTCCCTGAAACAGTCTTGGTAACTTTGATCTTTGACCTTGTTTGGACGTAATTTAGCTCTTTCCTTGACTTTCTGTACGTAAGATTGCGAATCGTCCCACTTTTTGCAACATCGCTTGTTGAAATTTTGGGTAAGACTCTTCCTTTTTCCTATATGCTGCTCCCGAAAGGAATTTCTACTCGTGCGATCCAAAATCAATCGATCCTTGAACCTATTTAGTACTTTAGGAACAGTTCAAATACAAATCTACTGCACTATTCTCATAGCACGATGGAACTGGTCTGGAATATGAGCGTAATGTTCTTTTCACGCACCTCCTTTTGATTCACTTCTATCTTACATCTAAATATCTGATTGATTCCTGCCCAGTAGTAGAAAAGTACAGCCAGTGTTGCATTGATTTTGTGTATTGACGGTTTTTCAGTACACAACTTAAATACTTTGCAATTTCACAAAAGTCCCATTCAGTGCAAACCGATACATGTTTAGACAAACACAAAAATTTAATAAATATTGAAACTGAGCATAATTTAGGAGGACGAATATATCAAAAAAATGAATCATGATTCATATTATGATTACTTTTTTCAATGCAAATATGACTTGACCACACAATTTTTATTACTCTCTTTTTATGAATCCTGTTTGCACTACGAATGTGTGTTTAATATATTTAGCATCAATGTGAGTCTACTGTTGATGTATTCAACACCTGTTATTTTTGTATAGATTTCTATCTATTTCATCGAAAATTTCCTAGAATTATTTATTTTACAGTTTCACTTTGTTCCATATTCGTTATTGGTAATATTCATTTTAATATGCTTGAGCGTACAACCGCTTTTCTATGAAGCCCCTTGCAACCCACGATAGATGCTCGCTTTAGCATCTATTCTAAAGCAAAGTCTTGGCATTACATTCCTTTTGTGGAATTTGGCCTTTCTGTTTCAACAGACTTCGCAGCCGATTCTTAGTGTACAGAATCGAATCATTGCATGGCTAGTACTATGGATCCTACTGACACTAAGAATCCTTCCAGGTCGAGTATCGAACATACGACAACTGGTTTGTAAGACCAGCGTCCTATGCATTGAACCGCCAACCCGGGCATCTATTCTAAACTATTTTGATAAACAGCATGCCAATGGCGTTTATTGATTTAATTTCAAACATGCAGGTCAAATCAAAAGAATATTCATTTACCATTTCGTTGTTTACATTAGAAAATTTTTCAAAAACAGCGATTCCCCATCAAGCCACATCAAAACTTACAATACCAAAGTGTGTTCGTCAAAATGAATTCCCCTGCTAACATAAATAATATGAATACCATTTCATACCTTTGTCTACAAATTATTATTGCAGCGCAGAACGGCACTGCCTATCCTGGTTTTCCTTTTTTATGTATAAAACAAAAATATTACTGTGCAGTACCGCTCAACTTTTTTCTGCATCCTGATTTCCGCATGTATTTGGACTTCATAAAAAGTGCACAAACACTTAGTAAACACCAACTGGTTGGAATGGTTATCTCTATGATGCTTAATCATTCAGCATTTTTAATGCTTTGATCACTACTATAGCTGATTTTATATTAGAAAAGCACATTAGCATAAAAAATACAGTCCACAGTGCCAAGTTTGAGTCCATTGAACTTAAACATATTTTTAAAACGTCTCAATTAAAATTGTTCAATCCATTCATATTATTGGCTGGTATGAAAAACTTCTTTCGGTATATAAACATTGCATTTAAAATCCTTTTTTTAATCCATCTAGTGGTGTGATATTTCGTTTCTCTAGTAATTCTAGTTATTAAAACATTTATACGATTTTATATTCGGAACAAAATGTGTTCGCCATAAGCATTGTAAATTTATCATGACACCGAACTTGAATGACGTGTCATAGTAGGTATCAAATGAACATAAGCTCTTGGAAATAGGTTTAGCCCTTTAAGAAAAATGGGTGTACATACTTGAATTATAACTCGTTTGTTTACAAGTTACAACAATTATAATGTTTATTTCTGTTTCAATCTTAGCCTTACCTAGCTAAATTACAGCTTTTAGTTAATACATAGTGTAATAGGAGGAGTCAGATTCAGTTACATTAAAGCATGGCATGAGAACTTGATCCTGGTTTGCAACCGGCTCTTGAGAAAAGTAACGACCGTTGAGAAATTTGGGATCGATGTTGGCTTTGCTGTAAAGACTGTAAGAGTTCGTATTTAGAATACTTATGGTGTCTGTTGCTTTGATTGTTATGATTCGTTGGAGATCGTGTGAATGTTGGGAATGTGGGAAAATGTTTCGTAAGGATTGTGCGGCTTGGGTGATCTTGGTTTTGATGAGTTCAAATTAAGCAAGTCAATATTATTGTGCTACATCACCCCTCTTTTGGTTGAATGATAAAACGTAGTGAAGGTTTGTTTGATTTGTAAATATTTGCATACTTTCTTAAATACTTCATTTTTGTACTCGGTTCCTTGGTCGAATTTTAATTCAAAAAATTTTCTGAATATAAGTATTAATTTTTGTACTAAGTTTTTAACTGTTGTGTTTGCTGCTTTGATTTGGACGGATATTACTACATGGTATTTGTTAGTTCACATTGTGTGATTAACTTTAGGAAAATTTTCCGAAGGCCAAATGTCATATACCAATCGATTCAGCTCAACGAACTGAACAAATGTCCGTGTGTCTGTATGTTGTCAACAAAGAGGTCGAGATCTCGAGTTTTGAGATCGGATGTTTATTTTTTTAGTTATACGAAGTTTCATGTCAAAATTTTTAGCTTTTGGACAGTATCTGTCACAGTTGACCTTGAAAACAGAGTATGTTTCTATACTTAGATGCCACACGGTAATAGCTATCCAACAAGTCATAGATTGTTAAAATCCGTCCATTTTCAACGGAGATATCGACATTTTTGTATAAGCGACTTTTCCCCCTATTCCAGCAGTAGGCGTTTTGAGCGCTGTATGACAAAGCAATGCTTGGGAGAAACGTGAAACAAGATTTTTTTTACTGTTACAAACAATTATTTCTAAGTACCAAATAGACTGTGTACAGCATCCTTTTTCATGACAATTTGCCTCGGACCGATTTTAGCACGGTTCGTTTTTTGGCAACATAATCGTTCAAACATGGCATATGTAAACCAGATGATATCAGCATTTTCGAGTTGAAAGTAATTCCATAATTATATTGATTTAAACTACTTACAGCAATAAATGCTGGAAGAACATAACTTCCATATACCATACGACTCAGTTCGTCGAGATGAGCAAATGCGTGTGTGACAAATAATTTCACTCAATTTTCTCGGAGATGGCTAAACCGTTTTCTACAAACTCAGATTCATATGAAAAGTCGTATACTCCCAAACAAGGTTCCTGAATTACGTTTGGATCCGACTTCTGATTGCGGAACCACAAAATGATATGTGAAACGAAATTAAAGTTATGCAATTCAATGGCTGAACCGATCTAAGATTCAAATGAAATCTAAGAATCATCTATGATTCAAATGAGAGGTCTTAAAATCTTATAAAACATCTACCATAAATAATGACGAGAAACTCTGAAGTGGAACTTACTTCGACATCTCATGGAATGTTCAATGATTGTCACACGTTAAGATTGAAATTCGATACGATTTTCAGCTTTGACCGTACACGGTAATGAGTGATTAAAATCTCAATTTGCCGTTTAAAACGACGATAATTAAAATATTGTCATGAGAACTAAAACACCTAAGAATATCCATGCAAAAAACACAAACTTCTTTCATTTACATGTGATGAAAATTGTTTTATTTTTTTTTTCCTTGGCGCGTCTTTGTATATGCTAAGTATTAGGTAAGTGATGTCTACGGTTACTCTTAACTTTGGTAGGGTTCTCGTTTTTTCGGTCGTATAGATAACAAGTCTCTTTATCTTTTGTCATTGGTAAGTTACTTGTGCTTTTTTTCGGTATACAGGTAAAGTTACTGTTGCTATTATAGTTCAATTTTTACCATTGCTATTATTTTTTTTGTCATGGCTCTTGTGTTGACTCTAAATAAGAGAACCATTGGAATACAGAATAATAAGTATTATTCTATATTCCAATGGTGCCAATATAAGATTCTTTCATATTTAGAATGCCTGTAACTTTGTTACTTGCAAAAGTATCTTCGCTTAAACCTACTTTTACAAACTCAAACGGAGGTTCGTAAATCAAATGTCTTCGTAAAAAAAATTACGTTATTTGAAATATACTTCGCACAAAAAGTTTTGTGTAACGAAGGTTGTAAACCCCAATCATATGGATATTTTCGGGGTGGATGTGAAGAGTGATAGTGATAGGAAATGATGTTTGGGGTTGTTCCAAAATACAAGATCATTTCGCTGCATCGCGTTCGAGAAAAATGTTCCGAACAGTGTTTAATATCGTAGAGTCAGGTTCTGGTCTGATCATGAATGTCAGAAACCCGGACAGCGTTTTGATAGTTTCTATCACTGAAATATTGAGATAAATGAAATATTGAAATAAATGAGCGATTGCGTCGTCATCCAGCTATTGGTCGTTTACATTCGAGAAAAATACAACGAAATGTGAGCGACGTAGAATAGTCAATTGATCGGCCATTCTAAGGGTTTCTCGAAGAACTATTAGAATTATTCTTCTATGAAATGTGCAAATCGAAAGTAAAAATAATCCGTTTAGAAAACATCTAATGAAATCATCAGTATAATGAACCGTTCACAGTGCGCATTAAACGAATGCAAATAATACCAGTTTTTTTTTATAAAAGGCCATTTTGCGTACAAGCTTTTTTTATTCAGGCCATTTTGCGTACAAGCTTTACGTGGCCGATTGAGCCATGTTTTTATTAGATAAAATAACTCTTTTAACATTGAATCTCGTTGTCACCCTTTTTCTAGGGGGAGAGGAGCTTCATTTTTATCTTGCGATGATTGAGGGGCACTTTGTTCAAGGCTCGTCTCGTCATCCATTGCCGCATCGGTGGTATCGTTGTTGGTTCCCGTTTTTTCTTCGTTTCCCTTGTAAGTCGCAGTCTTGAACTCGTTTTTAGTTGCTGTAGACGCGCATTGTTGTACATTAGTTGCAGTTGCTGGTTGGTTTGATGGTGAAACAGGAGTACTGCGCTCACTAGTTTCCGTTGTTGAGCGGTTGTCCTCGTTTTTGTTTGAAAATGTCCTTGTCTCAGTTTCAGTGCAAGGTTTACCGTATTGTGCAGGTTGTTCACAAAACTGACATGTAACCAGTTGATTTTCATACGTAATCAGCGTTTTACACGGATGTATCCCGTCTTGATCACAAATTATGTAAGATGGAATTGCTTTACGTAGTTGCATACGTACCACTCGCACGCCATTCCGGATATCCGGATTCCGCCATACTTCTCTTTCGATGGAAATAACTTCACCGTACTGCGATATACTTTCCCGAACGAACCCATCGCTGGTCTGCGGGGGAAGGTCACGCACGCGTACTTCTATGGCATTGTCCACCATGTACACAGGGATTTTATATTTAACATTGTCATGATCAGCACTGTGCACCCCGTTATTAACCGAAGCAAATGCAATTGCATCTCTTTCACGTTTGAACATGATGTACACATAGTTAGACGCCTTGTTTAATTGAATCTCATTTACGTCATTAACGTTAAGATGCATTCGTTCCTTAAGCAAGATTTCAATTTCGGTTGCTGCTGGTCTAACTTTGCAGCGCTTGAAATCCATACAAATTGAATTTGGTCTTGTAGGCCAAGTTTCAGGCTTTGTTTAACACTCCAAATACCAAGCCTCAAAAAAAGTTGGAACGGTAACTTTGAGCTGTCATAGCTCAGCTGTTTTTCAACGAATCTCAATAAATTTTACACCCTCGAATTTTGTGAAGTTCGTAGATTGATTCCAAAACTTTGTAGCAGATGATTGGTAAAGGAAAACCAATGAAAATTTGATTTTTCCCGTTCCAAGTTTTTTCACGCGCCCAATATGCCCTATCTGCTTTCCAATTTTCTTTCCTTTGGCATAATCGTCGCATAGAAAATATTGAATACTTCAACTTTACCGAGTCATAACTTTGTTGTTAGTCAACCGATCTTCAAAATTTGTTCACCATTGGAAAGGTACTACTTCCACAAATACAATGCACTGAAAAAAAAAACTAAAAATAGGGTTTTCTACCCAAAGTTATAATGAAAACTGTAGATAGATGACCTAAGAAAAGATGAGACTTTTTACTATGATCGTAAATATCTCGAAATTCAAAGCGATGACCTATATATTTTTATACATCATTCGATTGCTAGTGATACCAGCTACAATTTTCGCTCAAATACCTTTCCTGCACAATCAAAAGAAAACATTAAACAATCGATGAATTTATAAATATATATGAATTTTTCAATTTTTTTCACATGTTTGTAAAGGGTGATTTTTTAAGAGCTTGAACTCTTTTTTAAACAATAAAACGCATAAAATTTGCAAAATCTCATCGGTTCTTTATTTTAAACGTTAGATTGGTACATGACATTTACTTTTTGAAGATAATTTCATTTAAATGTTGACCGCGGCTGCGTCTTAGGTGGTCCATTCGGAAAGTCCAATTTTGGGCAACTTTTTCGAGCATTTCGGCCGGAATAGCCCGAATTTCTTCGGAAATGTTGTCTTCCAAAGCTGGAATAGTTACTGGCTTATTTCTGTAGACTTTAGACTTGACGTAGCCCCACAAAAAATAGTCTAAAGGCGTCAAATCGCATGATCTTGGTGGCCAACTTACCGGTCCATTTCTTGAGATGAATTGTTCTCCGAAGTTTTCCCTCAAAATGGCCATAGAATCGCGAGCTGTGTGGCATGTAGCGCCATCTTGTTGAAACCACATGTCAACCAAGTTCAGTTCTTCCATTTTTGGCAACAAAAAGTTTGTTAGCGTCGAACGATAGCGATCGCCATTCACTGTAACGTTGCGTCCAACAGCATCTTTGAAAAAATACGGTCCAATGATTCCACCAGCGTACAAACCACACCAAACAGTGCATTTTTCGGGATGCATGGGCAGTTCTTGAACGGCTTCTGGTTGCTCTTCACTCCAAATGCGGCAATTTTGCTTATTTACGTAGCCATTCAACCAGAAATGAGCCTCATCGCTGAACAAAATTTGTCGATAAAAAAGCGGATTTTCCGAATGGACCACCTAAGACGCAGCCGCGGTCAACATTTAAATGAAATTATCTTCAAAAAGTAAATGTCATGTACCAATCTAACGTTTAAAATAAAGAACCGATGAGATTTTGCAAATTTTATGCGTTTTATTGTTTAAAAAAGTTCTCAAGCTCTTAAAAAATCACCCTGTATATAACTCAAAAATTAAAGCGATGACATGTACATTTTTTTGATTCAGAATATTGGAATCATTACCAGAAACAATGTATTGATGATCAAAATTATATATCCGTTCAAAGAATCTCAAGAAATTTGGTACAAATACAGAGAACTTCAATCATTGGGAAACTTTTGCCAATAAAAAACAAATCAAAACTTTGAAATTTTATGACATATATTTTTTTATTATTTTAGTTGGAAATTTATTATGAACAAAATTTACAAAAAAACTGAAACTTGGATTTCACTGAAAATCTTAAAAATTTTGGTAAATATACCTATACTCTAAAAATTATAATTTTTTTGTATTGGACAAAAGATCTAAACAATTTTTATGCACAACCCAAACGGAATTGTTAACTACTAAAATTAGTTTTTTTTGTTTTAGGTTTTCCGTAAAATCTCAGAAAATCGGTAGAAGATCGGAAATTTCAAAATTTCTGATATATATTGCGTATAACGTTTCTGCAAATCAAAGTGAAAATATTGGAATCCGTTTTGATTTTATCTGTTTCAAAGAGACGTAGAATTTGTTTCTTTTAATAAAATAAATTTTGTGACAACACGAAAATTTTAAATTATTTCAATGGCTTTGTACAAAAAGAAATAGAACGTAAATTTATACGAATTCCATATACTCACCCATGACCAAAGAAACCAACAAAAATTTAAAAAAAAATATTGCTTGATTTTTGTTTTACTAGCAATTGAGAACAAAAAAATATATCTTAAATTTTCCGCTATCCTAAACGACATCAATTATAATCGATAGTATATTAGAATTTAAATATCACAAACTTAGAATTATTTCGGAATGTATAGAATTCGAAAATTATTTGAATTTTCTATTAGTAAACAATTTAGAAAAAGTAGAGTTCTGAATTTAGCACAAAAATCATACGAAATTAAGTAAAACTTGTTTTTATCCACCTAGTTGTGTAATGATGACTTTCTCATATCTCTCTTATTCTCATATAAAAATGTATTCTTCAAACAGTTTTGTTTGATTTTTGAAAAACATGAAAGCTAGTGCATGAACTAGTGTAACCTACAAATTGAAACAGTTCTCAAATCGGTTAGGCCATATTTCTCAGTGAAGTGAGTTCCACTATTTCAGGCACTTATGAAACTGGAGTCGCCCCAAATATTGGCTTTGCAGCAGCCTTTGCGATTAGCACCTACCAACCAATCTATTCGCAGCTTACAGTTGTCTTCGTCTCGAAAAACAACCTCTTCGTTTGAATGCTTTTTACTGAATGAAACCCTGCACCTATGTTATCAGAACTAATTGGCTCAAGTGGCATGTTCCCCTAGTTATTTGGAGATTCGTGCCTTGCGTAGCTTCTCATCAACTTCCTGATGGGAAGGTAAGGATAAAAGGAACATGGAAGGGAATTGAGAATTGGGTGAGGTGGGAAAACAGCACAAAACATAAAGAAATAAGTCGTCCTGCATCCCCGAAAGGATGCTGAACGATCTGCAGGTGCCAAAATGCACGGTTGATAGAACCTCCAACCACCGAGAGGCGTTAGAGATTTTACAAAAGCGACACCATTCTGCATTCCCCGAAGAATGCAGAACGATTTCTTCCCGAATATGCACTTGAATTAATTTGACACTTTAGAAGACAAAAATACCTTATACAGCTAATAAATGACTGATACGAATATTTTTCTATGAAAAAATCCAATGTATGAACATAATTTAAAAAAATTTTAAAAAATATCTCTTCCGCCTTTTTTTATAAACATGCTCGAAAATATTTTTTGTCAAATACAAGAAACGGATTTTTTTCGTTTTCCTCAATGTTAGATATAGCAGTTTAAAAATAACCTGTTTTTGAACTAGTTTTGCTCATAACTTCGGTTCAGAAAACGCTACCTGAACACGCCAGTTTTAACAAACTCTAAAAGATGTTCAAAGATACCTATACGAAAAGAGAAAAATATAAATGCTAGAACAAAAAATCTGATTTTTTGAGGAACAACCTAAGTTGCTCTTTAAAAATAGCTGTAACACTAAAACCGTTGCAGATACTACTATGATGTCCTCAGCAAAGCTGCTCGATATAAGTTTATCTACAGTTTTGCCGAAAAATGCAGTCCTCTTTCTCAATACATCTGGAAAATAAGTTTCGGATCACCAATATAATAAGAGCCACCCTAATACCATGTACATCGACATATGGCTTATCTTCACTGATCATTTGTTTTGAAGACATCATAGCTCTTAAGTATAAGGTTAAGCCACAAAGCCCCCTAAATTGTGGATCCGGACCACTGTGCAATGCAATTTAACTCGGAAATTTTAAAATTTCCGATCTTTTATTTATTTTTTGAGATTCTATGGCAAACCTACAACAAAACCAGAATTTTAGTAGTTATCAAATGCGTTTGTGTTGTGCATAAAAATTGTTTAGATCGTTTGTCCAATACAAAAATATTTTAAGAGTTTTAGGTTATTTACTAAAAATTTTAAAATTTTCAGTGAAATCCAAGTTTCAGTTTTTTTTTGTAAATTTTGTTTATATTAAATTTCCAACTAAAATAATAAAAAAATATATGTCATAAAATTTAAAAGTTTTGATTTCATGTTGTTTGGCAAAATTTTCCCAATAACACAAATTCTCTGTATTTGTACCAAATTTCTTGAGATTCTTTGAACGGATATGTAGTTTTGATCATCAATACATTGTTTCTGGTAATGATTTCAATATTTTGAATAAAAAAAATGTACATGTCATCGCTTTAATTTTCGAGTTATAAACAAACATGTGAAAAAAAATGAAAAATTCATATATATTTATAAATTCATCGATTTCTCAATGTTTTCTTCTGATTGTGTAGGAATGGTAATTGAGCGAAAATTGTAGCTGGTATCACTAGCAATCGAATGATGCATAAAAATATATAGGACATCGCTTTGAATTTCGAGATATTTACGATCATAGTAAAAAGTCTCATCTTTTCTTAGGTCATCTATCTACAGTTTTCATTATAACTTTGGGTAGATAACCCTACTTTTCGTTTTTTTTTAGTGCATTTTATTTCTGGAAGTATTACCTTTCCAATGGTGAACAAATTTTGAAGATCGGTTGACTAACAACAAAGTTATGACTCGGTAAAGTTGAAGTTCTCAATATCCGATTCGCGATGCAGGTGCCGCATGAATGCAGATAGGGCACGTTTTGTGCTCGAAAACAAACTTGGAACGGGAAAAATCTGATTTTCATTAGTTTTTCCTAAAAGATTGCCAATAATGATATAGTTAAAATAATCTACAAACTTCACAAAATTCGAGGGTGAAAAATTTATCGAAATTGGTCAAGTAACAACTGAGCTATGGTAGCTCAAAGTTACCGTTCCAACTTTTTTTGAGGCTTGGTGCTTCGCGTAACTTTTTAGGCTTGGTATTAGGAGTGTTAATCGTATTTGCCCATTTCGTACACTCTATTGTTCACTACACTGTATTGTATTTGTTTCTATCGTCTCGACCGTAAGCGATAACGAAAATTCGCATAATTCGTCGAGGCCCGCCATGTCAATTTCGGAGCGCAATCTTTGGAAACCAAATTGTCTTGTTCAGCAAATCTAAAACGGTCAAACGGGATTAAATCAATTTATATTCATACATATCTCAAATGCAGTCCTATGTCAATTTCGCGGTTATGTCTTTGGCATTAAGGAGTGTATCGAAAAGTAGTTAGCAACATTGATTATTGAATAGAACAGCGAAAAAAAAATATTTTGACATCTGTTTTCGATATATTGTAGAAAAATTACATTTTTATGCATTTCACTTTTTTATATTGAAGAAAATCCTAGTTTCTGTGAAACGCTCGCTCTTTGGACTTGACATTCTTCATTAAATTTTGCACAGTTACTTTTGTGACTTTCCTGGTGGCAGCTGTCCAGTTTTGATTTGAACTCCTGCATGTTTTGGGACACTGTACCTTCCTTCCGAAAGTGCCGCTTGACAATTGCCCAATACCTTTCAATTGGCCGAAGATCCGGGCAGCTCGGTGGGTTGATGTCCTTTTCCACGAATTGTACATTATTTTGTGACAACCACTGTAGAACGGAAGCCAAATCCGGCCAGACGAGAGGAGGAGCCTTATGCATTCTGTAAAGTGGCAGCATTCTCTTCTTCAAACATTCTTCCTCGTACACCTTGGCGTTAGTTATGCCCTTCGTGAAGAAAATCGGTAACCGCAAACCGCAGGTACAAATTGCTTGCCAGACCATCTGCCCAATCTTTTCAATCGCCACCGTGGTGTCAGTGTCGTCCAGGTCCTGGTACACCGATTTCGTATAATATTGCGGTCCGGGCAGCGCTCGAGAGTCTTCCTTGGCGTAGGTTTCGTCGTCGATCAGGATGCATCCGTCTTTATTCTGTAAAATCCGGTTATACAGTTTTCGCGCTCTTGTTTTGGCCTGAACTTGCTGTACCAGGGACTTTTTCGGCACCATCTATTTCTTGTACGTTCAGGGAGTTCCGAACTTTGATCCGTTGAATCATCCCGATGCTCGTGTTGAACTGCTTGGCCAAATCCCGCGTCGTAGCCGATGGGTTTTTCCTGATGTACTCAACCACAGCCGGGCTGGCTGGGACCCGTTTTCCTACCGGATCGGGGCAAATCCTTCATGGAAAGGGTTTTACCGAACTTCTCAATAATATTTTTGATACTGGTGTGGTGCACTTTCATCCGTTTTGCAATTTCGTTGTACGTGACACCACTTTCTGAGCACCAAGTATGCAGAATTGTCTTTCCGGATCAATTCGACTCATCATTGTAACGGTAAACCGTACCGAAACCAATCGATTGCGCAGCTGTTATTGACATGTGAACAAACATGTCACCGCAAAACACGCTGCAAAAAATTAAGCCATTTCAGAGTAACAACTGTTTGTATGTTGCTAACTACTTATCGATACACTCCTTAAATATTCCAAGTTTTTTTATATATAACTATACCTCCTCTTATCCTACCTTTACGATCGTGTGTTATAATTTTATATCAATAAATGTTAGGATCATCTTTTTTAGTTATATCATTCAACTACGACTCACAGACAACCCTGGTATCGACGTTAGAAAAAGCTGCGATTCTTCGAAGCTCGTCTAGTTTAGAAAAACCACGCGCGCAAATACTCTGACAGGTCATACAACAACCCGATAACTTTCCTTCGATGAACGCCGATCAACCGTCACTAGAAACGAAACTGACAATGTTTAAGAAAGCATTATTTATCTTCATATTAAATTACAACAGTTACAGCAGCAAATATTTCTCAATATAACTCACAAAACTCAACCAATAAATTCTAAACTTAAGTAACGTGAATCTACTCATACACTAAGGGATGAGGCTTATTATCTAGCTCGAACTTATAGCAACATCAACAGCGGCTCTAACAGCTACGACACCTAGTTGTATCGATGAAGTTTTGACTTCCAGGATTGGAACTGACACAGGATGATAGGAATGGACAATATAGGAAGAGAAGAACTTAGAGCAAAGGTTGTTACCGTAGACACTAGTTACTGGTCTTGCAAAAATCATCAATCAATCTTTAGTAAAAATTCACCATTATAATTCTCGAAGCGAATAAAAGTTACGAAATTTCACTGTCAACTAAAATTATTATTAATTATTATTATTATTATTATTATTATTATTATTATTATTATTATTATTATTATTATTATTATTATTATTATTATTATTATTATTATTATTATTATTATTATTATTATTATTATTATTATTATTATTATTATTATTATTATTATTATTATTATTATTATTATTATTATTATTATTATTATTATTATTATTATTATTATTATTATTATTATTGAGTCCGTTTGTGGGAACAGAACAACTCTTATTCATTACATATCATATATCATATTTATATACTGATGGCAACTGTTGTGACATTCTGTCTAAACAGAAAAAAATCTACTAAATTCCACTAAATTTATAATCATCCTTCTGACACGATAACGAATCGAAGGCCATTATTGAATACCGAAATAACAACAAATTACGTTCCCCGTTGTGGTCGTGGCAGGGATAATGCTAATGCGATAATTGATGGTCTCGGTTTAGACATTCATGCAATCAGAGAGCAGCCCTAACCAAACAACGTCCACTACTAAACACCAGGTAATCTATTATTCAAACCGTTTGTGGAATGATACATCCACAATCCGCTGGGACAGTACAGTACTGCACGAGTGGCTTAAAGGGTTTCACCAAATAACAATTGATGATCCATAACGTGTTTAAAAACATCCGGAAAATCTGAAAGTCAAATAATGGTTTATTTTTTCACCGGTAGGAAAAGCATTATTTCAAAAGTCACGCACAACAGGTGGCCAACGTCGGGTCAAATTCCAAAGGGAACATCACCTTGTATCCGACTCATAATGATGATGTTTGTTTGCGTTGGTCCTCTCCTCTTCCTTTACAGGGCAGGTGCACCTTTTGCTCTTTATGCTAATGGCAATATGAAGGAAATGGAAAAAAGGTAAAACATATGCTTTCCCGAACCTTATCGTTTCAATTGGCTGTGAGTATTCGTTGCTCTCGTCGTCAGCAAATAATAGCACGACTCCCATCCCCCACCCAACGCGACAAAGCAGTCACATTCTTCAACTGTGCTGAAGGGCAGACTGTGATTATAATAGCATTATCATTATATACGAGCGCGTTGTAGGATCCCTTGCCATGGGACAATTTCAGGTTGTCTTTCCCAGGGGAGGAAACTGGTAAAAATGCTTACCCTTTCACAATGGGAGCTTCATGAAACCGAGCACGCAACCATAAAGTCACGAAGTCATGGCTTACAGCGACGGGATACCGTGGAAACTGGTGCGGAAAACAAATGAAAACAAATTAAATAATTGAGACGATAATGAGCGATAACGAGCGTTAAATGTTTGTGGCTCGCAGTGGAATTTCTCCTCCCTGGTGCGGGTTTGGGGTTGAAACATAATTGAAATGTTGCCTCGTCGAGGATGGTAAGGGAATGGGAAAAGTTTTAATCGGTTGATTTCGTGGATTATTGAGAATTATAAGATATCTGCTGAAACTGATTTAGAAGTAGCATCAACTAGTTAATTTTAAGGGTATCAACAGGCATGTGAACTAAGATCATAACAAAACCACGTGCAATGTTCTACAAAATGGTAACGGAAACTGTTACCCTCGTAAACATTCTGCTCTCTTCCTCTAACCGAGAAAACATTTTACCGGCGTTATTCCATACTACTACGGCATCACACAATCGAAACATCGATTGCTCTTTCAACAGCCTGCTCAATCTACAGTCCAGTAGCCATCAAAATGAAATACTCTTTGGTGCAGTGGCCACTTTGACAAACTCCGGCAACCATTTATTTGCATTGGCACTCAAACAACCCATCAGAGAGATCCACAATTTATCCATACACATCACAGCAATTGCGAACAGTATATCGGCTTTGTCGAGGGCGGACAACCTTCCGACTATGCCTCAAAGGATTCACCCGATACGAGTAAATGATGGAAATGGCAATGATGCGTCATGGATTTAAAGGCAGTATTGGAAGAAGGTGGACGAACTAGTGTGTGTATAAATAAATTATCAACGCTCATGGGACTAATCAAACTGACGCGTCAATTTTCATTTAATGTACAGCAAATTAGAGTCTATACATGGATATGACAAATGTAGAATGAAACGACTGTAGTAGTAGGCTGTCAGTCTACGATGATGCGATTTAGGATCAATATACTGATTAAGAAAAATACTAAGTTCCGGCATAAAGTCTATGCATTTAGAGGTCAGACAGAAACAATTTCTCAAAGAGTGATACTAACAAAATCTTTTCCTGTGGAGAAATGAGTGCAGAAACGAACTGGAAAATTTTGTGCAAAAGTGCTTGCGAATTTTACGCAACTACAGACGGTGTGTGTGTGTTTACGATTAGTTTTGAAGACCTTTTAACAAATTTCGCAGTCTAAAATGATTTACACTACACATGAGACCATTTGCATTCTGCTACTAACGCAGAAATTAATAGCATCCAATCAATGCTATTCTTCTTTACTTAACTTGTGAGCACTTAGTTCTCTTAACTTTTGACTATCTTTTATACAACCACAGTACATTATGATAAAAAAAGAACCGGAATTTTCATTTTAAAATTCCCGCGCTTGTCCAATCGGTAAACTTTTATTCTCTCAACGTTGGCAACACTGTTATGCACATTCTGTCAAATTTTGACGCATATCGTACGATTAGTTTTTGTTTGGCGTCTATACAAAGAAGTTGAAAAATTTTCGTGTGGCGATTTTTATAATGGATGGTTTCGGCTCGCCTTCGAAGCGCCATTCGATCGATTGTTGTGCGGTTTCGACGTCATATTCATAGATCCACACCTCATCACCAGCTATGATGCATTCGATGAACGCGGGGTCACTATCTGCGTTGGAAATCATCTCTTTGGCCACATCAACACGTTGCTGTTTTTGAATGAAATTCAGCTTTTTTGGCACCAGCCGAGAAGCGACACGTTTCAAACCCAAAACATCAGTTAAAATGTGTTCGGCTGATGCATAAGAGATGCCCAACAACACAGCAATCTCTTTAATCGGTACAGAACGATTTTGCAACACGATTTGCTTCGCCGATTCAATGTTTTCTTCAGTAACAGATGTTGTTGGGCGGCCAGGGATCTCATCATGATCCAAGCTTGTACGACCACCTTTGAAGCGTTTATACCACTCGTATGCCTGTGTTTTTCTAGACACGATTCACCAAAGGTATGACATAATCATAAATATTTCAAAATTGAAGTTTTCTGACATTTCAGTATCAAAGATAATCAAAGAATAAAACTTATGACACCAAGTAAAGCAAATAGTAGTAAGAGTAAAGCAAGTGCATCATTTCGGTCGGTTCAAGTCCATAGCTCAGTTCCAGTGTCGAAAATTCAGTTCAGTATTGAATCAATTGCGGGACGTTCGCAGAGCCACCTTTCCTTCAAAGAAGTTCGATTGCGTCACCCTGCTGCTGGTCGTTTGCATTAGAGCAAAATACAACGAAAAGTGGATAACGATGGGAACATTATGCTAAATCGGCCCTTCTAATGACTCCACATGTTATCTAAAGAAGTATAAAGATTGCTTCTTTGCAAATCGGAGATTAAAATCATCAGTTTAGTGCAAATCTAGAATAATTTGATTACTTCCAGTGCGAAATTCGCTTCAAACGAGCATTTGACTGTTTCGTGTTTGAGAAAAATGCTTTGAACAATGTTCAATATCGTAGGATATTCCACAATTTGACCTTCTGAATGCCAGAAACGAACCCCGTACTAAATGTTTATAGTTTAGTTCACTGAAATATGCAAATCAAAAATGAAAAAATCAACATGAAAATTCTTTATTTCTCTTTTTTTTCATTCATTTGCTCCGCGTTATATAATTCTTTGGTGGAATATATTTGCCGCAGTTAGTCCATTTTTTTGTACAACTGCACCGCTACAATTCTGGGAGCGAAGCAATTAAAGTTGCGAAAATCACACAATCAACTAATGCGAACGATTATCATTTTTGTTCGTATTCACGTCCTCCAGTTATGTCTGTGACATTACTCACCCGCCTTTTTGCTCAGTCTACGCCTGTCTTCATGCAGAGCGGATGGGTGAAATATTCGCTGCTTTGACTTCCGCTTGATGAAAAGTCAGCAAAAAGGCTCAGTTTGCAGTGTTTAATATCGAACCGACTTGGATTTAGTGCGGTTCGATAATGCCGTAGAGAAGGTTACTTACACATATCACAATGTATTGATTGTAAGACTTGTCATGTTTCGTAATTTAGTGTAATAAATTCGTGTATACTGTCTAGAAGATAAGTGATTTATGTAACAGTGAGCAACCAAACACAACACCTGATAGTTCATCCACGTTTAGCAGTTTCCACCACCCACCACTGGTAGCACATATCGAAGGAAGTAGACGGTCATAGAGGGTTGCGATAACTAAAATTAGTTGTACAATGGAAGTTAGTATGATGGCAAAAGGGATTGCATAGGGACCAATAGCTTAGGTGCAGAGTTAAAAAATTTACATTCGCTGGCTATTAGTCTGATTACTGCCAAACCAAAACGACGTGAAAGTTAGAAAAAAGCACGAAAAGTAAAGCATTAGACGAAGTGAGTAAAGGTTTTCGTTGAGTAGTTAAAAGCTATGAAAAATTACACAAGATAACGAGAATTAAAATCTCAAAATTGTCTCATAATTGCTAGGCTTCATCAGGATGACCAGTTATAGCAAATAGACTTTCTAAGGGTTTATTGTATGTGTAATTCGCCAAGTAAGAGACACTATCACGATCACTCTACTGCAGTAAACCTCACACTTTGATACACAAAATTCGCTGACGTACTTGATGGACAGCATTAAGTTTTTCTCTTCTTCGTTTCTCCTTCAACCGAAGCTCAGCTTATCCTCCGTCAGTTGATCTCTTGAAATAACAAAATATCTCTTTCAATTGAATAAGAGAGCAGCCTTCTATTCTCGTTCTCGTGAACATGAGTCATGATAGCTGAAATATCAATAACAAAATGAACATAAATTATTTCCGTCTCAAATAGCAGAAAATTATCGAATTAAACTTGCTGGTGATAATCGAAAACTCAAATAAGTATCGCTACCCTTTGATTATAATTCTGGCCGGAGAGAATTTTAGTTATCGAGTTGATGTCCATACCTATTCATTCGAACTTACTCACTAGGGGAAGATGGGGTTAAATGTACCCCCGGAGCAAAACGCATTACATTTTTAGAAGTTATCTAATTTTTACGAAGCAATTTTATTGAAACTGAAAGTCTAAGATATAACTACAAAAAATTAAAGATATATTAGGTGTACAACTTTGCTTCCGCCGTTTTTTTTCCAAAATTTAAAGCTTTATTGCGAAAAAGTGCTTACAGATGTATTATTCAAAGTATTGTCCGTCGCTAGCGACAACTTTCTCCCATCTTTCCGGACATTTTTGGATCCCGGTTCGAAAAAAGGAGTCCTTTTTTGACGCTATCCATGAAGCAATCCATTTCTCCAACTCTTCGAAGGATTGAAAATGTTGATCTGCCAGGCCGTGTGCCATCGAATGGAATAGGTGGAAGTCAGAAGGGGCAACATTTGGGAAATACGGCGGGATGGGCATGACTTCCCATTTCAGCGTTTCCAGGTACTTTTTGACCACTTTTCGTGTCGTGTTGGAGGATGACTTTGCCATGTCGCTCTTGATACTGTGGCCGCTTTTCTTTTAGCGCTCGTAGTAAATTGTTATTTATCTTTGAAGGTTTTTTCTCTTCCACAGATCATGTTTGTCTTCGACATCGAAATCACCAGTTTTAAAACGTTGAAACCACTCCCGACACGTTATTTTACTCAGAGCAGCATCACCGTAAGTTTCTAAAAGCATTCGATGCGCTTCAGCTGCATTTTTTTCGAATTGTAACAGAAAAGTAAAACTTCCCGCAAATGGCGAGAATTGGGCACATAAACAGACATTTTCGAGCGTGAATAATACGAAAACAAGAACAACTGTCACTGAAACGGCGATGACAATTCGTTAGGCACTGTACACACTCACTTTAAAGGCATTATCATCTATGTATTCTAACCAGCCTCAGCCGGTACAGTCACCTATCGGAAAACGGCGGAAACAAAGTTGTACACCTGATAACTACAAAAAAAATTGCTATGTGGATATGTGGAAAAATACACAAAAACTAATTATGTCGTTATTATATGTATGTTATGGATTAAATCCATATTTTCTAGTGTTTTGAAAACGATTCTAACTATGTAACCAGTGAACTTCTGTTCCAATCTTCAGTTTTTTCTCAATTTAGTTCTAATACAACTGATGTACTTGCAATTCAATTGAACAATCGTCAAAGATTTCGTCTCATTTTATTGGGACAAAATGATTCGAATTTTTTAGGTTAATATGCTTAGGAATTTTCCTACAAAAGTTATACATATGTTATCAGTTTAATCAATTATAGCAAACTTTACAACACCTGGAAAAAAATTCTTTCACGAACAGACTAAAACCTGTCTTTAAATTTGAAGAGAAAGCTTTATCATATTTTTTATGTTTTTCACAATCGGGCCTTTTGTCCCACGCTTATTTCGAAGTTAAAAAGCGTTTTCAAAGATTAGATATTTCATTATTTTTTCAATGTATACTGCAAATATCTGTTCGCAATTATGAGAAATGATGGTGACTGAAGATAGTCATGCATGAAACTTTAACGTTTTATTTTCATTAAGTAATTAAGATATATAAACTTCAGTGGGTGTGCATGGGAGCGGGTCATTTCGCCGAAAGCCAATTCGCCGAGAGTCGTTTCGCCGAATGCCATTTCACCGAAAGTCATTTCGCCGAAAGGGATATTTCGCCGAAATTGCCATTTCGCCGAAAGGGTCATTTTTTTAGGATCAAAAATATTTTTTTGCTTTAAATCTCCGCATGTGGCGCAGCCACATAACCTCGCCGTCGGAAGCGGCGGCCTCTGTTTTTTTCACTTCAGTTAGGTCCGAACGAGCGGTAGTGAGGTCGGATAGTATACGAACAAAACTATGTAGCCGCATTAGATATTTTTCCATCTGCACTCATTTATCGGAAAACTTCGCACACAATTGCCTGATAGCTACACTAATAAAGTCAACAAGTTATTTTGGGAATTCCGTTCTGAGGATCATGAATAAACCTACAAAAATGATTCAAGTCTCTGGATCATATCAGAAGTACGATTTTGAGTCAACAAAACGGGAGTAACCATAATCATTTTTATTTGTCTTCTTTTATCAATTCCAATTAGGATATTAAGACTAATGACGAATTCGGTAAAATTACCTTTTCGGTGAAATGACTTTCGGCGACATGACCCTTTCGGCGAAATGGCTTTCGGCGAAATGGCTTTCGGCGAAATGACTTTTTCGGCGAAATGGCATCCGTCGAAACGGTTTTCGGCGACACGACCCTGATCCGGTGTGTATTACCCCATTTTCCTAGACCAACAACGAAGGCAATGAAGCAAGTAGACTATTCGGTTTTTTCCGTCACTGCTCACCTCAATCGGATGAACACATTTTGACAGTTCAGCAGTAGAGTTTTTTTTGTTTGACTGTTGTTCACGACTAGATACGGTTTGTTTTTGAGATTTATTAAATAATGTTTTTCGATTTTTGATTAAGCTTGTTTGTAAACAATACCGCTGAACTGTCAAGGATGAATGCATGTTCATTTGTAACGTCACGACAAAAAATCTAATTTGGCGATTGAAACTGAGCAAGCAAAACTTCTAATGACTAGGTACGATAATTCAATTGACAATGAATTCAGGGAGCTTCATTTGAGTATGGTAACAAAAGTTAAATGAATGAAGAGGGATATACTGACAGTCAATGGCCATAAATTTCATTGTCATCTAATAATATGCGATTGAAACTAAATAAATCTGTATTTTACAAATTCTTCAGATAAATTTTGGACCAAGATTTTTGAGTATATTGAAAGACTTTTGAGTATATTAAAAAAAATTGTGCTGGTTTTTAACGTATCAAAATCATTATTGTGGTGTTCGCATGCTTCTTTTGTGATAGTATTGCACTATGTACAACACTATCCCTTTTTTTAACTAATCCCTTCTATTAATGTAGGTTTTACTGTGTTTACTATTTCTTGCCATTATTATAGCGTAGTTCTTTATGTTTTCTAAAATCACTTTTGATAAGTGATAGATGATGGCCTTGATCATAAAGTAAGGTAGTTAAAAAGGAACAATTGAAAAAATCAATATTTTTCATCAAATCATCATCCCGAAGCACTCCAATGCAAAAAATCTCTTGTAACGATCCCCGGTGAAGGACCAAAAAGGTTAAAGCCGGATTATATGAAAAAAACTTCCGACGTATTATCGACTACAAAATATCAAAAGTCAGACGAAGAAAAGTTTTATTTTTTAAAATTCGGATTCTAATGACTTTTTTCTCACGTTGTCTTCAAATTTCTATTCAATAAAGATTTTTGTTCCCTCTTTACAGATATACAAATTTTCCTGTACTGAAAAGTACATATTTAAAAGTTGCAATCCAATTACTAATTTACACTTGGTTCGGTTGGATAATGCCGTAGAGCAAAGAGGTTGCTTCTGCATTTTCAATGCAGGATGACATCGGTGTCATTCTCGTAAACAACTCAACTTATTTTTCAAGATAAGGAGTGTATCAAAAAGTAGTTAGCAACATTGATTATTGAATAAAAAAGTGTAAAAAACATATTTTGACATCAGTTCTCGATATGTTGTAGAAAAATTACATTTTTATGCATTTCACTGATTATATTGAAGAAAATCCTAGTTCCTGTGAAACGCTCGCACTTTGGACTTGACATTCTTCATTAAACTCTGCACAGTTACTTTTGTGACTTTCCTGGTGGCAGCTGTCCAGTTTTTTTAACTTCTGCATGTTTTGGGACACTGTACCTTCCTTCCGAAAGTGCCGCTTGACAATTGCCCAATACCTATCAATTGGCCGAAGATCAGGGCAGTTCGGTGGGTTGATGTCCTTTTCCACGAATTGTACATTATTTTTTGACAACCACTGTAGAACGGAGTTGGCGTAGTGGGCTGAAGCCAAATCCTGCCAGAAGAGAGGAGGAGCCTTATGCTTTCTGTAGAGTGACAGCATTCTCTTCTTCAAACATTCTTCCTCGCACACCTTGGCGTTAATTGTGCCCTTCGTGAAGAGAATCGACGACCGCAAATCACAGGTACAAATTGCTTGCCAGACCAACACCTTCTGCCCAAACTTTTCCATCGCTACCGTGGTGTCAGCGTCGTCCAGGTCCTGGTACACCGATTTCGTATAATATTGCGGTCCGGGCAGCGCTCGAGAGTCTTCCTTGGCGTAGGTTTCGTCGTCGATCAGAATGCATTCGTCTTTATTCTGTAGATTCCGGTTATACAGTTTTCGCGCTCTTGTTTTGGCCTGAACTTGCTGTACCAGGGACTTTTTCGGCACCTTCTGTTTTCAGGGAGTTCCGAACTTTGGTCCGTTGAATCATCCCGAAGCTGGTGTTGAACTTTGGCCAAATCCCGCGTAGACGCCGATGGGCTTTTCTTGATGTACTCAACCACTTTTAAGTCCCGGCCGGGCTGGCTGGGACCCGTTTTCCTACCGGATCGGGGCAAATCCTTCATGGAAAGGGTCTTACCGAACTTCTTGATAATATTTTTGACACTGGTGTGGTGCACTTTCGCCCGATTTGCAATTTCGTTGAACGTGATACCACTTTCTGAGCACCAAGTGTGCAGTATTTTCTTTCGCGTTTCCGGATCAATTCGACTCATCATTGAAACGATAAACCGTACCGAAACCAATCGATTGCGCAGCTGTTATTGACATGTAAACAAACATGTCACCGCAAAACACGCTGCAAAAAAATTAAGCCAACTTAACTGCTTGAATGTTGCTAACTACTTATCGATACACTCCTTATATTTATTAAGCCACATTTCGTTAACTGTATAATTCAAAGGGCTCTACTTTATAACAACTTTGAAGATTTCATAATTTGTAACATTGCTCGCTGGATTTGGGTAGCGGTGAGTAGCTCTGGAGAGTCCAACCTCCAGCTGGTGATCGACAGTGAATGGTGGATGAGATCTTGCATAAGGAGCTGTACAGGTGTCGGTGGAACGTAGCATGCTTCTTTTCGTGTGGGTCCACGAGAAACACCCCCAGCCTACAAAGACACGTCGGGTGGCTCGAATGTTGGTCATCGACTGGAGCGGCCCTCGGTGAGCGATGGCGATGAGTTTTGTGGAAGAGGGGGAAAGAAATACAGAGAAGTTTATGTTGAAGCAAAAGAGATTAAAGAAGGGATAAAAGGAAGCAATCAACGAAATTACTTTGATCGACAAAAAGATCTAATAACTCGAATTAGTCGATGCAGAAAGGTCTTGTTAGGTCTGTTGAACATGGTGGACATTGATGTATGATTATGGGCTTTGTAAGTTACGGTGGTAATGAAAATAAGAAACTTAACAAACAAATGTGCACTTCATGTAACTCATCATAAGAAAGGGATATATCTTTTTGGTATCAGAATTATAAAAAAAAATTCAATGCATGCATTCGTTTCAGTGAAAGTTTCATGGTTTAACTGTTAGATGTTACTAGCAATGTGCAGGGCCACCAAGAGAAAATGGCGGGGTAAGGGATTGTAATATTATGGGCTCCTCTGTGTATTTCCCACACCAAAACGCGACCCTCACGTGAATTGCACTTTAAGGCCTACCCGCATTCGGCCAGTGACTTTCGGCTTTGACTGAGCGTGCTGTTGGTGCATGTATTGGTAGGATAGAAATTCCGGCAAAATTTGTAGATCGGTCACAACGATACAAAAAATTGGATTAATAAGTATTATTTTATTATGAAGAATAAGAAACTCTTTTAAATCTTCAAATTTCCGGTGGTCCTGAAAAGGTCCGGGCCCGGGGAGAATCTCTAACTTTTGAAATCTCAGTTGAAGATTTGGCATTTGAAAAGCTTAGTATAACTAAAATAGATTTTCTATTAGTATTGGCGTAAATTTTCTTATCTACCATTATCATCTGCTCTCTATTTGAATATGCACCGGAGATGAAGCAATTAATAAAGTACTCCAAATATTAGACAACCAACGAAAATTCAGTTCATTTCTACTTGCTTCAAGTACAAGAAGTGGAAACAGTAACGATAAAATTAATTTGATAATAAAAATAACGACTATATAAATCGTTCCTTTGAGCTATTGATGGTGGAACTCTCTTTCGATGAAAATTAGCCCCAAAAGACCGCTTCCGCTTAGGCCATTTTCAATTTCTGCTCATCTTAAAGTGTCATCTGTACGGATTACGTCTCGGAGAAAATTCAATATTTGTCCCCCTTACAGAATACACCTTTCACCAATGCCAAACGTCGCACATCGGTCTGCAGTAAAAGGGTAAGTAGCTTTCTTACTTTCCGCTGCCATTGTGTACCCGTGTGATAGTCCCTGGCAGGTGGACGTGGAGGTTGCACAACACTAGCCAACGTCTCCTGCTTGAACCACGCGGACACAATACCCGAAGTGCTGCTGACTACAGGAGGAAAGTAGAGGAACTTCTGACTGGCGTTTGCTCCCAGCGCCTGATGGAAGAATGGCCCCTCGAGGTGAATTTTCCCTTCACAGTGCGATTTTCTGTTTTGCTGATTCCACTCTGCCTCTGTGTCTTGGTGGTCGATTATGTGTCGGCCCCAAAGGCGCTACCCTGCTGACTGCATAGCGCCTCGATACGGTTGGTCACCCCTTAAACTGTGGCCAGACTGTTGTAGTCCTGCTCCAGGAGAGGAGGCTTGCTCACTCCGTGCTGGGACACAGCAGATTTTCTTTTCCCCAAACTGAGGATTTTTTCGAAGAAAGTCCATTCATTGGTAGCTCTGAGAGGTTACAGGATTCATTGAGTTTCACTGGAGGACGATGCTTGGGTTGGTTGCGTAGAAAGCGGCTAAGGTGAGCCGTATGAGCTATTTTCAGCATGAATAACTGGTTTTGGTTGGTTTTCCTATTATGCAATCATGGTTTATGATCTAACGGTGAGAATGATATATGAGTCGACAATGAACTGGAAATCATCTCGAAAGTCAAGGCGAATATTTTCTTAAGCTACGTATTTTCATCGTTCTCATGCCAACTTCGGGAGAAAAGTCGTGTAATAATTATTATTTATTACATATTCTGCTATTATTGTGATATTATAATTAATTTTCATTTATTGTACTCTTCGACCGTCAACTCATAGACAACTTACTAAACAACAACTGGTTTCCGTTGATGGCCAGATTACCATCACAAAATTTTTAAATTGTTTTTTTTTTAAACATGACACCTCGTAGCAAAAAGTGTTTTGCAAATGGCATTAACTTACGTTTATTCCTGAGCGGTTTATGTTGAACCGTTAGGCTGCGTTAACAGTTCAACATAAACAGCTCATCATTAAGGGGTTAACCTTTTTTGTGCATGGGCCACATAACCGATTTGTAAACTTTATGCTTCGCCTTCGACTCTTCAGTGCATAACAGTTTATGTTGAACTTTTATGCTATCAAGCAGTTCAACATAAACCGTATTATGTCTGCTCAGCGGTTTATGTTCAGCTGCTTGGTAGCACTAACGAAAAATTTACATAAACAGCTAATGCACTTGTTAAAATAAACTCATTAAATGACAAATTTGATTATATAAGTATAAAAATAGATTGCGATGTAATCAATCGAAGACCAAAAAGAAACAAAAAAAATAACTCAAATCTTTACGTAAAATTAACAGCTTGGGATTCTAACGATAAAGGCAGTATTTCAAAAATGTGTGATTGTTGACGAACAGTTGTTTGATAACTTTCACTATTAGGCATGCAATACATGTTTAATTTTCAAAATTATGACAAAAAATCTAACGCGACTAGTTCCAAATTTTTAATTGACACCTAGTCCCGTATAGTCATTTTTAATGATAAAAGACTAATTGTTTCAAAGATGAGTTTCAGACCGGCAAATTACTTTATTTTGAACTTCTGAAGCAATATTGAAACAAACCCAGCGTAACTGATTTCACGATTTACTTCAATAGTGTTATATAAAAAAATGAAGATAAATTTTCTGGAAAAGTTCAACCATTCAGAACCAACAACTACTTTTACATTTATAGTGAATCATGACAACACGAATAGTAACGGTGGATGTCTGAGCCACTTAGTCAAAAAATATTATTTTTTATTCATGAACTATTCGTTGTTTTAATGGGAATATATTGGCTCTTTAAAAAGTTGGACTTTTATAATAAAGCGTTTTTTTTTTGCATTTTCGTTTCAAAAGGTTTCCGTCCCTTAATTTACGGGAATAATAGAATTTCAAACAATGGGATATGCCGCACCATTAGTATTATCTGTCATTATCTGATATCGTTCTATAAGAATTTTCTGCTATTGTAGTATTTCAGATTCCTCTCATATTTTCGTTAACAATTGAACCGAGGAGACGACACCCAAGAAGAAGCAGTAAGAGTAAAAAATTACAGCTGATGAGGTGTATAATGCCTGCAAAAAGTTGACAAAAAAGCAGAACCGAAACAATACAATTCATCACAACGAGTGAGATCGAGTTACTTACGGGCGATGAGTACGAATGACATATGACTGGCGGCTCTTTCATTTGCAAAAACTTGTCCGAATAAACTACATCGACTTCTCACCAATTTTTAAATGTTTCATACTTTTCAAATTTAAATTTATAGATAAAAAACATTTAGTGGAAAAACCGGAGACGGAATTTTTAATGCAAAAATCATTTAAAAACATTGTTATGCACGGAACGACAGAAATTAGCTCTGCGCCTAATTCGTATTACTGTTTTTGAATTAGTTGATTTCAACAACAAAATTTCCAAAATAACTATGAAATTAAAAGTTAAAGTTGTGAAACTCTTATTTTTAGAGAATGTGTTTAGTTGGCGAATATCCTGGACACAAACCAGCAATATTTCAATCCAACACGAAATTCTCATAGACAACTAATTTTGTCAATAAAATCAGAAAATTTGTTTCTATTTATCTATCACCATCATCACATTACATTGAAAATAACGTTTTATTTCTCTAATTCAACTAAAAAAACAGTTGAATGGAAATGGAGTGTGCCTTAGCTAAGAAATGACAGCACGTTTAATTGATGAATTCAACAAAAAATAGCCATTTCAACAAATATTACAAATATTTTTTTATTACTAAGGGAATGAGAATTAAAAATTATAAATTAGCGAAGGTAAGATTTGTTTAGTTGTCTTGAAAAATAACTAACTAAAATCAGAAAATCAACTAATCTTTTCGCCGAAATGCTGATTTCGGTCTTTCCGTGTGCAATAATTGGACAGATAAACTTTGAATGCAAAAAAAACAGATACGAGGTTTGTTACCTATGTATTTAACCTAGAAATGAACACATATTTGATCGGAAATGGTTTAGTGTTTTTCAAAATATTCCCCTAGATAATCACTACACTTCTGCATACGTTTGAATTAATTTTCATAACATTTTTTCCACTCTTCTTGAGGTACCCCCAAAACATCGTTTTTGAACGCCTCAACAGCTTCTTCAGGAGTATTGAATCGCTCTCCAAGCAGTATATTCTTCACCGAAGGAAACAAATAGAAATCGTTGGGTGCCAAGTCAGGGCTATACGGCGGGTGACCCATCAACTCGACGTTTTGGGTGCTCAAATATTCGGTTGTTTGAATCGATATGTGAGAGCTTGCATTATCGTGATGAAAAATGATTTTCTGTTTTGCGTTTTGCCTTTCTCATATAGAAAGGTAATGCAATCACTTGAAAAACCGACCAGTGAACATTGGCCCGGAGGGCCAAGTGTCATATTCCATTCGACTCAGCTCATCGAGCAGAGCAATGTCTGTGTGTGTGTAAATGTATGTGTGTGTGTGTGTGTGTGTGTATGTGTCAAATAATCTCACTAGGTTTTCTCGGAGATGGCTGAACCGATTTTGACAAACAAGGATTCAAATGAAAGGTCTCGTGGTCCCATACAGAATTCCTGAATTTCATCCGGATCCGACTTCCGGTTCCGGAATTATAGGGTAAAGTGTGTTCAATATTGTACACCGTCACTTTAACCGGCGAAAAAAAAACCTGTTTTAATCCACCTAGTGGTGTAATGATGCCTTTCTCATGTACATATAATATTGTGGTATTCCATTCAAAATTTATCTCTTAGATTTTTGAAACAAACCAAGAGATTGTTTGTGCATTAACTAGTATAACATACAGAATAAAACAATGCTTTGATTGCGTGAGTCATCCACATTTCCACAAACCAAAGAACCGACCACCAACTAACATGACACATAAACTCTTCTAGAACGCACTCTAAATTACGTTTGTTTGTTGTATTCGAAAATATTTTAAGTGACGGTGTACAATATTGAACACACTTTACCCTATAATTCCGGAACCGGAAGTCGGATCCGGATGAAATTCAGGAATTCCGTATGGGACCACGACACCTTTCATTTGAATCTAAGTTTGTGGAAATCGGTCAAACCATCGCTGAGAAAAGTGAGTGAGATCTATTTTGGTATATATGACCACTATTTCCGGTACTTCCGGAACCGGATACCGGGAACCAGGATAGCCGGAATTGGTTTGCTTAGTTGCCTACTGATAATGACTTTCGATTTGTGTAGTTTTGAGACCAGTTTAGAAAATTTTCTACGTGTTTTGTTTCGCCGGTTTAAGTGACGGTGTACAATATTGAACACACTTTACACTATAATTCCGGAACCGGTTGTCGGATCCGGATGAAATTCAGGAATTTCGTATGGGATCACGACACCTTTCATATGAATCTAAGTTTGTGGAAATCGGTCAAACCATCGCTAAGAAAAATGAGCGAGATCTATTTTGGTATATATGACCACTATTTCCGGTACTTCCGGAACCGGATACCAGGAACCAGGATAGCCGGAATCGGTTTGTTTAGCTGCCTACTGATAATGACTTTCGATTTGTGTGGTTTTGAGACCAGTTTAGAAAATTTTTTACGTTTTTTGTTTCGCCGGTTTAAGTGACGGTGTACAATATTGAACACACTTTACCCTATAATTCCGGAACCGGAAGTCGGATCCGGATGAAATTCAGGAATTCCGTATGGGACCACGACACCTTTCATTTGAATCTAAGTTTGTGGAAATCGGTCAAACCATCGCTGAGAAAAGTGAGTGAGATCTATTTTGGTATATATGACCACTATTTCCGGTACTTCCGGAACCGGATACCGGGAACCAGGATAGCCGGAATTGGTTTGCTTAGTTGCCTACTGATAATGACTTTCGATTTGTGTGGTTTTAAGACCAGTTTAGAAATTTTTTTACGTTTTTTGTTTCGCCGGTTTAAGTGACGGTGTACAATATTGAACACACTTTACCCTATAATTCCGGAACCGGAAGTCGGATCCGGATGAAATTCAGGAACTCCGTATGGGACCACTACACCTTTCATTTGAATCTAAGTTTGTGGAAATCGGTCAAACCATCGCTGAGAAAAGTGAGCGAGATCTATTTTGGTATATATGACCACTATTTCCGGTACTTCCGGAACCGGATACCGGGAACCAGGATAGCCGGAATCGGTTTGCTTAGTTGCCTACTGATAATGACTTTCGATTTGTGTGGTTTTGGGTCCAGTTTAGAAAATTTTTTACGTTTTTTGTTTCGCCGGTTTAAGTAACGGTGTACAATATTGAACACACTTTACCCTATAATTCCGGAACCGGAAGTCGGATCCGGATGAAATTCAGGAATTCCGTATGGAACCACGAGACCTTTCATTTGAATCTAAGTTTGTGGAAATCGGTCAAACCATCGCTGAGAAAAGTGAGTGAGATCTATTTTGGTATATATGACCACTATTTCCGGTACTTCCGGAACCGGATACCGGGAACCAGGATAGCCGGAATTGGTTTGCTTAGTTGCCTACTGATAATGACTTTCGATTTGTGTGGTTTTAAGACCAGTTTAGAAATTTTTTTACGTTTTTTGTTTCGCCGGTTTAAGTGACGGTGTACAATATTGAACACACTTTACCCTATAATTCCGGAACCGGAAGTCGGATCCGGATGAAATTCAGGAACTCCGTATGGGACCACTACACCTTTCATTTGAATCTAAGTTTGTGGAAATCGGTCAAACCATCGCTGACAAAAGTGAGCGAGATCTATTTTGGTATATATGACCACTATTTCCGGTACTTCCGGAACCGGATACCGGGAACCAGGATAGCCGGAATCGGTTTGCTTAGTTGCCTACTGATAATGACTTTCGATTTGTGTGGTTTTGGGTCCAGTTTAGAAAATTTTTTACGTTTTTTGTTTCGCCGGTTTAAGTAACGGTGTACAATATTGAACACACTTTACCCTATAATTCCGGAACCGGAAGTCGGATCCGGATGAAATTCAGGAATTCCGTATGGAACCACGAGACCTTTCATTTGAATCTAAGTTTGTGGAAATCGGTCAAACCATCGCTGAGAAAAGTGAGTGAGATCTATTTTGGTATATATGACCACTATTTCCGGTACTTCCGGAACCGGATACCGGGAACCAGGAATGCCGGAATTGGTTTGCTTAGTTGCCTACTGATAATGACTTTCGATTTGTGTGGTTTTGAGACCAGTTTAGAAATTTTTTTACGTTTTTTGTTTCGCCGGTTTAAGTGACGGTGTACAATATTGAACACACTTTACCCTATAATTCCGGAACCGGAAGTCGGATCCGAATGAAATTCAGGAATTCCGTATGGGACCACGAGACCTTTCATTTGAATCTAAGTTTGTGGAAATCGGTCAAACCATCGCTGAGAAAAGTGAGTGAGATCTATTTTGGTATATATAACCACTATTTCCGGTACTTCCGGAACCGGATACCGGGAACCAGGAAAGCCGGAATCGGTTTGTTTAGTTGCCTACTGATAATGACTTTCGATTTGTGTGGTTTTGAGACCAGTTTAGAAATATTTTTACGTTTTTTGTTTCGCCGGTTTAAGTGACGGTGTACAATATTGAACACACTTTACCCTATAATTCCGGAACCGGAAGTCGGATCCGGATGAAATTCACGAATTTAGTATGGGACCACGAGACCTTTCATTTGAATCTAAGTTTGTGGAAATCGGTCAAACCATCGCTGAGAAAAGTGAGTGAGATCTATTTTGGTATAAATGACCACTATTTCCGGTACTTCCGGAACCGGATACCGGGAACCAGGATAGCCGGAATTGGTTTGCTTAGTTGTCTACTGATAATAAATTTCGATTTGTGTGGTTTTGAGACCAGTTTAGAAATATTTTTACGTTATTTGTTTCGCCGGTTTAAGTGACGGTGTACAATATTGAACACACTTTACCCTATAATTCCGGAACCGGAAGTCGGATCCGGATGAAATTCACGAATTCCGTATGGGACCACGAGACCTTTCATTTGAATCTAAGTTTGTGGAAATCGGTCAAACCATCGCTGAGAAAAGTGAGTGAGATCTATTTTGGTATATATGACCACTATTTCCGGTACTTCCGGAACCGGATACCGGGAACCAGGATAGCCGGAATTGGTTTGCCTAGTTGTCTACCGATAATAAATTTCGATTTGTGTGGTTTTGAGACCAGTTTAGAAAATTTTCTACGTTTTTTGTTTCGCCGGTTTAAGTGACGGTGTACAATATTGAACACACTGTACCCTATAATTCCGGAACCGGAAGTCGGATCCGGATGAAATTCAAGAACTCCGTATGGGACCACGACACCTTTCATTTGAATCTAAGTTTGTGGAAATCGGTCAAACCGTCGCTGAGAAAAGTGAGTGAGATCTATTTTGGTATATATGACCACTATTTCCGGTACTTCCGGAACCGGATACCGGGAACCAGGATAGCCGGAATTGGTTTGCTTAGTTGTCTACTGATAATAAATTTCGATTTGTGTGGTTTTGAGACCAGTTTAGAAATTTTTTTACGTTATTTGTTTCGCCGGTTTAAGTGACGGTGTACAATATTGAACACACTTTACCCTATAATTCCGGAACCGGAAGTCGGATCCGGATGAAATTCACGAATTCCGTATGGGACCACGAGACCTTCCATTTGAATCTAAGTTTGTGGAAATCGGTCAAACCATCGCTGAGAAAAGTGAGTGAGATCTATTTTGGTATATATGACCACTATTTCCGGTACTTCCGGAACCGGATACCGGGAACCAGGAAAGCCGGAATTGGTTTGCTTAGTTGCCTACTGATAATGACTTTCGATTTGTGTGGTTTTGAGACCAGTTTAGAAATTTTTTTACGTTATTTGTTTCGCCGGTTTAAGTGACGGTGTACAATATTGAATACACTTTACCCTATAATTCCGGAACCGGAAGTCGGATCCGGATGAAATTCAGGAATTCCGTATGGGACTACGAGACCTTTCATTTGAATCCAAGTTTGTCAAAATCGGTTCAGCCATCTCCGAGAAAACCTAGTGAGATTATTTGACACATACACACACACACATACATACACACACACACAGACATTGCTCAGCTCGATGAACTGAGTCGATGGTATATGACACTTGGCCCTCCGGGCCAATTTTCACTAGTCGGTTTTTCAAGTGATTGCATAATCTTTCTATATGAGAAAGGCAAAAACGTAAAAAAATTTCTAAACTGGTCTCAAAACTACACAAATCGATAGTCATTATCAGTAGGCAACTAAACAAACCGATTCCGGCTATCCTGGTTCCCGGTGTCCGGTTCCGGAAGTACCGGAAATAGTGGTCATATACACCAAAATGGATCTCACTCACTTTTCTCAGCGATGGTTTGACCGATTTCCACAAACTTAGATTCAAATGAAAGGTCTTCCGGTCCCATACGGAATTTCTGAATTTCATCCGGATTCGACTTCCAGTTCCGGAATTATAGGGTAAAGTGTGTTCAATATTGTACACCGTCACTTAAACCGGCGAAACAAAATACGTAAAAAAATTTCTAAACTGGTCTCAAAACTACACAAATCGCTAGTCATTATCAGTAGGCAACTAAACAAACCGATTCCGGCTATCCTGGTTCCCGGTGTCCGGTTCCGGAAGTACCGGAAATAGTGGTCATATATACCAAAATGGATCTCATTCACTTTTCTCAGCGATGGTTTGACCGATTTCCACAAACTTAGATTCAAATGAAAGGTCTTCCGGTCCTATACGGAATTCCTGAAATTCATCCGGATCCGACTTTCGGTTCCGGAATTATAGGGTAAAGTGTGTTCAATATTGTACACCGTCACTTAAACCGGCGAAACAAAACGTGATTAATCCACCTAGCAGTGAGATGATACCTTTTTTTATAAATCCGCATGTGTTTTTTGCATGAATATTCTTCGGTGTTTAAGTTTTCATTACATTATTTTAATGACCGTCGTTTTAAGCAACAATTTGAGATTATAATCACTCATTACTCTGTAATGTCGGAACTGCAAATACAATCGAATTTAAATCTAGAAGTGTGATAATCGATTAAACATGCCATGATATGTAAGTTCCACTTTAGAGTTTACGGTAATTTAAGGTACTTCCAGAGCCGGTATTCAGGAACCAGCATAACCCAAACCGATTCGTATGGCCATATGACGAATAAATTAAAATTTTGAGTACAACTTTGAAGCTTAATTGGATAAAATTCATTAATTTTTGTATGTATGTATAAAACTAATTAATGTTGTATATAAGTTTAATTCAATTTGAATTTTTGTTTCTGAAATTTGATTAGGCTTTTTTGAGAAAACGATTGAGCTTTGAGAAACGATTTTATATTGGAACCGGAATTCTAAAATCGGTATGGCCGAAGTCAGATAAATTCACCTGAATAGCTGTATAGTTTATTTATTTTTTTTTTATTTTCAAAATATTTGAAAATCAGTGAAGACATCTTTGAGAAATCATAGCACGAATTAAATTTTTAGGTGCCTTCTGAATCGACAACTGAATACCACTAAAACTGAAAAAAGTTAATTTTTTTATCGACTATCCAAATCTGCTAACCAGATAAACCTGATTAATTTATGTGGAATAGACATTTTTATACTAATCACCCTGTATCACCGAAACCGGAAGTTGGATCTGACTGAAGAGCAAGATGTTTTAAAGAATCTTGAAACTTTTCATTTGCATCTTAGATGATTCTTAGATTTCATTTGAATCTTAGATCGGTTCAGCCATCTACGAGAAGGATGAGTTACACAATTTTGATTTCGTTTCATATATCATCCTGTAGTTCCGGAACCAAAGGTCGGAACCAAACATAATTCAGGAACTTCAGTTTGGGAGCATACGAATTTTCGTATGAATCTGAATTTGTAGAAAAGAAATTTTCCGAGAAAATTTAGTGAAATTATTTGTCACACACGCATTTGCTGATCTCGACGAACTGATTCGAATGGTATATGGATGTTATGTTCTTCCAGCATTTATTGCTGTAAGTAGTTTAAAACAATATAATTAAAAAAAAATCTGCCATCATCTGGTTTATATATGTCATATTCGAACGATTATGTTGCCAAAAACGAGCCGTGCTAAAATCGGCCCGAGGCAAATTGTCATGAAAAAGGATGCTGTACACAGTCTTTTTGGTACTTAGAAACAATTGTATGTAACAGAATAGAAAATCGTGTTTTCCGTTGCTCCCAAGCATTGCTTTGTCATCCAGCGCTCAAAACTCCTACTGCTGGAATAGGGGGAAAAGTCGTTTACACAAAAATTTCGATATCTCCGTTAAAAATGGACGGATTTTAACAATCTATGGATTGTTGAATAGGTATTATCGTGCGGAATCTAAGTCCGAAAACATATTCTGTTTTCAAGGTGAATTGTGACAGATACTGTCAAAAAACTGAAAATTTTGACATAAAACTTCGAATAACTCAAAAAGTAAACATCCGATCTCAAAACCATTCAATAGCGTTTTGGGTGACGGGGAGACCTTTCGTTTGCGACTAGTTTGATCAAAATCGGTCCAGCCATCTCTGAGATCTCGACCTCTTAGTTGACAACACACATACAGACACACACACATATACACACACAGACATTTGCTCAGTTCGTCGAGCTGAATCGATTGGTATATGTCATTCGGCCCTCCGGGCCTCGGAAAAATTTTCGAAAATTTGAGCGAATTCTATACCTATTCTTTATGTATATAAAAAAAGGTAAAAAAGGTAAAAAACGTAAAAAAATTTCTGAACTGGTCTCAAAACTATACAAATCGATAATCATCATCAGTAGGCAACTAAACAAACTGTTTCCGGCTATCCTGGTTTCCGGTATCCGGTTCCGGATTCCGGAAAGTGCATATAATAGTGAACCCATTTCGTTTTCTTAAGGATGGCTTACGCAATCAAAGTACTGTTTTATTCTGTATGTTATGCATAAACAATCTCTTGGTTTTTTTCAAAACTCGAAGAGAATTTATTTGAATAGAATACCACAATATTATATATAGATGAGAAAGGCATCATTACACCACTAGGTGGATTAAAACAGGTTTTTTTTTCCTTATTTCACGAACAACTTCTGCAAACCAATTAAGTTAAAGTTATTACATTTAGTCAAAACAAATAGTTTTCACTCCGCTACTATACAACCCATTTCATCAAACCACATCATAATTAGCTCAAATTAACTCTGCGGGAATCAAATCATATAAGATATTAATTAACCGGAAAATTAGTTGTCTGAGATACCGATAGATCCTCACCCCCAAGTTTTAAACCTCACGTACGCTGGAAGTGAAACGAGACTTAAAAGCAGGTGCTAGCACATGCAATAAAATTCACCAATCTTGCTGAAATAAGTGTTGTTGTTTTCCACAAGAAGGTAATTTTGACGGGTTAGTTCCTGGCCCCGACTTGAAAATAGCACGTTTCTTCTGTCATCTTCACAACTTTCCAAAACATCAACAGTGCATGTCTAGAGCTAAAAGCCGGGTGTCAGCAGACAAAGTCTTCAAAGCAGACGAAATTCTCCTTTCACGCTGTGCCAGCCTCCTCGTTCATTCATGGCAAGAAAATATAGAACCGCACGAACGCGAAGTGATCCGTGATTCAATTATCAGCTAATTTATAATTGAGTGGGAAGTAGATGGTTGCTAATAAGCGTGTAATTTGGCAGTGGCGATGATAAGTACGGTGATTCGTGGCTAATATGAGAACGGAACGGAAAATGAAAGAAGGAAAATCAATATTCAACGGATAATATGGCATAAATCAAACATACAAAATTCGTATTTGGTGTCTGATAACTTGTTCTAAATATTTATAATTTACAAACTATTTATAAACTTTAGAATGAAATACTGCTCAGAACTGACCAACTTCAACCGCAAAGCAAATTTCCGATATTGTTTCAGACTAAGTTATTCGATGAAGCGCAAAAATCAATACGGGAAAGCTGTTTCGCTTTTCCAGAAGCAGCACCTTCTTCGAACAAAATACAAAATTGTATTTTTTTTGCGAATACTTTTGCATACCTTCACTACCCCTGAGGTACATAGCTCATAGCACAACAACCCCAGCCCAGGTTGAATCTTTCACGCCATTTGGTTTGTTATACGAAAACGAAATCGAAACATTCATTGCTCGCCCTGTCGGCGCATCTTGTGCCACGCTCAGGTCGAATGTAATACAATGCAAAAGTATAGAAGTTTTCCCTCACCGGGAACGAAATCGACACTTTCCTCGCTGCACCTCCCGCGTTGTAGTGAAATATTAAATTATTATGCAAAACACTTCCACATTCTTTTCCCCATTTTGCTCTCCTCGATCGTGAGACTACTAGTTGTACCACGAATGTTGTGGAAATTATCGCACAATGCATCAGTTTGACAAAATCATTTTTTGGAAGAGAACAAATCCTATTTTTGTAGTACTAAATCACAACACGAAGTGATCATTAGTGAACTAATACTTAATACTTAAAATTGAGTAAAAACCAATTATCATCACGGATACAAATAGTCTGCCAATTCAAATCACTTTATTGATCTAATAAATTAGCATATATCAAGTTAATACAAAACAAAAACATAAGAAGATAAAAATTAAAAGAAACATTAAGTTTCCTCATTTCCAACACCCGATTAATGGCAGAGAAACAAAAAAATGGAATTGGAGAATCTCGGCAATCCTAAATTTGTTAACTGTCAATTATTACCGAACTTGTCAGCAGAAATTTTGCTGGCCAAAACGCCCCCTTCCTGAAAATTGAAAATATCATTAGGTTGCTTTTCGATGTAAGGTTTTGCTTCGACTAAACAAGCATTTTAACCGCATAAAACGTCTAATGGTTGGTTGCTACTTAGTAATTCACTTTTAGCAGCGCTGATGTCTCTATGAAAATACAGTATACAGTATAAAAATCCAGAGAAACACAACCTATTCTTTAATATACGAATTTTCTCATAACAGTCACTCAACTGTTATTATACGCCACCTTCAATTCAACAGTATGTTTCGAGTTAAAATATTGTTTTAAAAATTTATAACGGTTATTAAAACAAAATGTAGCGTGGGGAGGATCAAAAATGTTGGTTTCCAATTGTAATTAATTGATTATGCAATTGATTTCTGATGCAAATAATATCTTCTTTATCTGCTTTTCTTCTATAGCGACATTTTAAGGGGCATATTGCATTATTGTTGTGGGACATACAACTGATTTGTTGTGAGGCATATTATACGGATGCTGGGTTGATACAACATTGCAGTGTTTCAATAGTACACTATTGAAAAACCTGTCTGATTTGACCAATTTCAGCATCAGCCAACCAGAACTATCATTTTCTGAGCAACATTTGCCGAGGAATTTGGTTGAAACAGTTATTTTTAAAGTTAGTGCTGGTGTGGCAATTGTGTGTTTAGTAGTGAGAGTGCTATTTATTGAATAATGTTGATTCGCAAAATTAAAAATGCTCAACCGGCGGAAACTGAGAATTTACCGCCCCAAAATTCAACGATATTAACCGATCGAAGCGCCGTTTGCATATCATTGTCGGTGTTATCAGATTTCTATGGAGTGTGTGAAAGTTTACAAGTCAATCGTGTTATTCAGGCTGAAAGTCTGAAATTGATCTGCAGCAAACCCATTCGCAAGTGTTTAATTTATTTTTTCAGTAGTTTCATCTCGCTTTGTTAACAGCAATGCGAATAGGAGAAAAAGGGATACTGGTGAGATCGTTCCTAAGAGATATTTTATATTTTTCTTTTAGTCCTATATTAAATTTCTCCTGAGTATCGAAAGTCAGCTTTTGTTAAGATCAAATTGTTTACCAAAACATATCCGGATCTCTTTTCCTCTCTACTAACACATCTCCTATCCCGTGATGCTCGTGGAGATACATTGGTGACCGCGATCTCTAGAAACAAGGAGTATCGGACTAACATTTCTTCTTTTTCCTCAGTAGCACAGTCGTAGCCAGCGTCGTTATTGATCATTTAATGAAAAGTTAGGAGTGAGTGGATATGTACAGTGAAAATGACTTCCTTCTCCCAAGCTTCATTTTCTTGGTTCATTGTATATTTTCACTCCTTCGATCAATCATGAAGTGCAACTACATGCGATCTACTTCAGCTCAACTCAGCTCATTTTCTGAGCAACACTTGCCGAAGCGTGATATAGCAACACCGACGACCTCACCAGCAGTATTGTGCCGAAAAAGTCGCCGTCGCCGCCGGACGGACACACACACCAAAAGCCCGCCATTGGAAGTTGTCAGTCGTCATGGGATCGCTGCTCAGTTAATTTGTCCAAATTAGAGCGGGATTTCATTGTGTGTTCCAAATGCACCAATTGATTTCCTCCGAAATGAATTGTTTCATTTTTGGAATCCAATTGGAAATCACAATTAATTCCTTATCAAATTTCGGACGAGTTTACCGATTGTATACACCAAGAGCCATCCCAGTTCTGTCTAAATGCAGACCCTGTCGTTCGTGACAATTCAAGACACTTTTCAGTTCCATAGATAATCATTAGGAATTAGTTGAATATTCTCCATTTCTTACCAAAAGCATTAGATTCATCAAAATGGAAGTTACAAAAAATTGCCCCGTCACTAATACACTCAATTACGACGGCAAGGCTCTCTCGCAATGTGAAAATGAAAGTATTGTTATAGAACACATCTCTATACTAGTATGGGTGTAGTTTCGAAATATACCGTGCGAAACAGGGTTGCCACATTGTACAGATTAATCTGTATTTTATTTTAATACATAACAGATCGGCTGAAAAGTTCGTATCGTTTCTTTGAGAGGGCGCCACTAGAATTAAATCCATACCATTTTCAGTTAGTACCAACCTTCAAAAGATACGTGTATAAATTTCACAGCTGTCTGATTATTAGTTTGTGAGATATTGCATTTTGAGTGAAGCTACTTTTGTTATTGTAAAAAAATGGAAAAAAAGGAATTTCGTGTGTTGATGAAACACTACTTTTTGATGAAAAAAAGTGCCGCCGATCCCAAAAAATGGCTTGATGAGTGTTATCCAGACTCTGCACCGGGCGAAGCAACAATTCGTAAGTGGTTTGCAAAATTTCGTACTGGTCATATGAGCACCGAAGACAATGAACGCAGTGGACGTCCAAAAGAGGCTGTTACCGATGAAAACGTGAAAAAAATCCGCGTGCCGCGTGAGCTCTCAATCGATCAAAAACAACAACGAATTGATGATTCTGAGCAGTGTTTGGAGCTGTTCGAATTGCTCCCTCATACACCGTATTCTCCAGATTTGGTCCCCAGTGACTTTTTCCTGTTCTCAGACCTCAAGAGAATGCTCGCTGGTAAAAAATTTTAGAAGCAATGAAGAGGTAATCGCTGAAACTGAGGCCTATTTTGAGACAAAGGACAAATCGTACTACAAAAATGGTATCGAAAAGTTGAAAGATCGCTATAATCGCTGTATCGCCTCTGATGGCAATTATGTTGAATAATAAAAACGAATTTTGGCAAAAAAATGTGTGTTTCTATTAAACAATACGAGCTTTTCAGCCGAACTGTTATTTAAATGTTGCGGAAGGAAAAAATTGCTTAACACTGCCAAAATCCATATATGTTTAAAAAGTGTTTGGAGTGAGTGCAATTCCAAAATCCGATTTTGATTGGATGCCGATATGGTTTGTTTATGCTAACTTTTTTCATCATGTCTGGCATATAACGGGTGGCAACTCGTTTTGGAATTTTTTCGAGGCCTGTTGTTTTTTGTTTGTTGAGCACAAACGAGCTCAGAAAGAACTAAGAGTGTGTATGTGTTAGCTCTCTCTCCTCTTTCTGCTAGTATTTTATGTTCTGTTCATACTTGCTTAGTTTTGCTCAAAATGTTGTCGAAGCAAGAAGTATTTTGCGAGCGCATTGTACAGTTCTACGATCTGCACAGAAATCTCGGCAAATAGTATACGGTAAAACATTTTAAAAGCAAAAATGTTACAATTTCGACAGTTTACAATATCCTAAGATGCCCAACAACTGCTCGTAAGGAAGGTAGTGAAAGACCAGCCAAAATTATGGACGCAAAAGGACTTCGTTCTCTTTCTCGTGCCTTCAACAACAAGGATTCACTGAGTCAAAGTGATGCCGCAAAAAAGTTCAACTGTTCTCACCAGTACATCTGCAAAACATTGAAAAGACTCGGAATAAAGTACCGAAAGAAGACACGAGCCCTGGGATATACTGACGCACAGATTTCAACGCTGAATTCACAATGCCGCTGGTTGATTAAAAAATTTTCCGGAAAAAGTTTTGTTTTGGACGACGAAAGTTACTTCCCTCTTTCGAAGACGCAGATTCCCGCAAACGATCGATACTATTCAACGGATAGTTCTATGTACATCCGAACATAAGATATTAGTTTAAACATAAGTTTGAACAGAAAGTGATGCTGTACATTGTCATTTCATCTGGGTTGGCAATCAATCAAGATGTGTATCAGAACGAATGTTTGTAGAAAGTTTTGATCGTTCCTGAATACCAAATTTGATCCCATTTGTACCCAAAAACCACAACCCGATAAATCTGAATCAGTATCGCCCAATCGAAGATTTCTTCGGGCTTTTGAGCTCCTTGGTGTTCAAAAATAATTGGAGAGTCACAAATTGCAAATAATTGATTGGTATAATCAAGAGATGCATTCGCAAAGTTGACATGAAGGCCGTATAACGCTCCTGTTCCGACATCAAACGGAAGCTTCGCCGAACATCCGATTACGGACCGTTTTCAAATGTTCACTAATTTTTTCAACAATGAACAATGTATCTTTAATTTCAATAAATCAGATCTTCTCCAAGTATGTTTGTCTTTTTTTGACAGCTTGAGAAAGAAATTCCAAAATTTTAGTTGCCACCCGTTATATTCCAATATAGATATTGAAGGTTTGTTTACTTACCTTCAACATACTTCTGATGTTATTCGTTTTCCAAGAAAATTATAATAATAATGAAATAATAACAATTATTAGATATTATTATTATTATTATTATTATTATCATTGTTGGTTTTCCTATATTTCGAATTCGCGCCAGATTTTTTCAATACTAATTGTGAAGTGCTAGTGATAATATTACGGATAGCGTTTAACTCTAGATATATTTAAATAAACTTGTTGATTAGCTTGAATTCGCGCTGAATAACCAATATTTTGCATGATTGATTTTGTTGTTTAAAACTTCTCTATATTATTATTAATATTATTATTATTATTTTTATTTTTATTAGTATTATTATTATTATTATTATTATTATTATTATTATTATTATTTTTATTAGTATTATTATTATTATTATTATTATTATTATTATTATTATTATTATTATTATTATTATTATTATTATTATTATCATTATTATAATTATTATTATTATTATTATTATTTTCATGATTGTAATAATTATTGTAATTAATTTTATTATTAATTATGATGATCTTCGATACATTCAGTTTCCCAACTCCTAACCTAAACATATTAATTTTTATTGTCGATTTGAATATTTCACCAAAAAATGTTATCGTTGGGTAAACGCAATGAAGACGGGTATTAGTCGGGTTCGGGCTAAAAAATATATGTTTTCCGGGTCCGGGTGACGAATTTATCATTTTCAACGGGTACGGGTTGGGTCCGGGTTCAAAAATTTGGTCAGATCTTGGGTACTGGATGTTTTTCGAGTTCGGGTCGGGTGAGGCTAATGATTTTTATTTTTTATCGGTACGCATCTTATCCAAGCATCTCTACATCTCAGTTCACCGCATTGTGTAGATGGGAACAAGCTCAACCTGAACAAATTTTTGGCATTTAAAGAGTGAGTTTTAGAAGAAACGAAATGTGTCCAAACGTACACCTATCCTTTTACGGATGGCTCAGTATGCTACAGTCATGGTCAGTGGCGTATCTAAGGAGCGACGAAGGGGACACCCGCCCAGGACGCAGTTTTTAAGAGGGCGCAAACTACCATTAAGACCTTATTTTTTGCGCGTCCAAGTCATCTTTCTTTTTGTTTTCAAAAGGGTCTATATCTGCGTTATTATTCAAATTTTCGATATATTATATCCGGTACTGTTAGAAAAATGAAAATGTTCTCTTTCATTCTATACGAGTATTTTATAAGTAAACGTGAAAATTACGTGTTATATACTGTTATATAACTTAACGAAAAAATAGAATTAAACATCAAAAGTTCTGGCAACACGAAACGATTTAGAAACGTTCACAAAATAAAGTTGCTCGACAAAGATCGAGTCAGTTCTTACAAGACTACTAAACTGTTTAGATCAACAAAGTTATCACAGTGCCCTTTCTCAAAGTGTTCTTTCCATTTGTGATTTCCACTTAGTGATATTTCCACTTTGACCATTTTATCCTAAGGTGAGTAGTATATAAAAAGTGGCGACGAGGAACATTCTATAAAGTGGCATTTTTTGCGGTGTGCTTTAGTGCTTTTGTATAGCTTTTTGTTTCCGCAGGCAAGTTATCTGCAAATAGCGGCAGTCGATACCGACGCTACTAATACATTTTTTTTCATTTACATAATGAGTGGTAAGTGGATATAGGGTAAAAGTGTATCACAGTGGCAGCGTTTTATTTTAAAGAAAAGTTTAGCGCGCGTTGTTCTCTGGTGGAATTTAACCTTTTGATAGCAAGCGTGGCGTCGTTTTTTTTCTTTTGTTTGTTGAACAATAAAAGTTTCAATACAATAATAAAGGGTGATTTTTTAAGAGCTTGAGAACTTTTTTAAACAATAAAACGCATAAAATTTGCAAAATCTCATCGGTTCTTTATTTTAAACGTTAGATTGGTACATGACATTTACTTTTTGAAGATAATTTCATTTAAATGTTGACCGCGGCTGCGTCTTAGGTGGTCCATTCGGAAAGTCCAATTTTGGGCAACTTTTTCGAGCATTTCGGCCGGAATAGCCCGAATTTCGTCGGAAATGTTGTCTTCCAAAGCTGGAATAGTTACTGGCTTATTTCTGTAGACTTTAGACTTGACGTAGCCCCACAAAAAATAGTCTCAAGGCGTCAAATCGCATGATCTTGGTGGCCAACTTACCGGTCCATTTCTTGAGATGAATTGTTCTCCGAAGTTTTCCCTCAAAATGGCCATAGAATCGCGAGCTGTGTGGCATGTAGCGCCATCTTGTTGAAACCACATGTCAACCAAGTTCAGTTCTTCCATTTTTGGCAGCAAAAAGTTTGTTAGCATCGAACGATAGCTATCGCCATTCACTGTAACGTTGCGTCCAACAGCATCTTTGAAAAAATACGGTCCAATGATTCCACCAGCGTACAAACCACACCAAACAGTGCATTTTTCGGGATGCATGGGCAGTTCTTGAACGGCTTCTGGTTGCTCTTCACTCCAAATGCGGCAATTTTGCTTATTTACGTAGCCATTCAACCAGAAATGAGCGTCATCGCTGAACAAAATTTGTCGATAAAAAAGCGGATTTTCCGAATGGACCACCTAAGACGCAGCCGCGGTCAACATTTAAATGAAATTATCTTCAAAAAGTAAATGTCATGTACCAATCTAACGTTTAAAATAAAGAACCGATGAGATTTTGCAAATTTTATGCGTTTTATTGTTTAAAAAAGTTCTCAAGCTCTTAAAAAATCACCCTTTAGATCCTTTGTTTTATTGGAATAATTGAACACGTTTTCAACCTCATTTTAATATTTCTTTTTTTTTCTTTTATCATAAAGAAAGTGTCGGCAGTACAAATAAAAGCGAAATAACATTACCAGCGGAAAATTTCTGGAAAATTATCATCGGCAAAGGTCGCATAATCCGGCGAAGGTCACGGAATCCGGCGAAGGTCGAGGCAAAATTTTTATCGGGTGAGATCGTTTAAATCTTCGGTGAGTCATTTTAATTTTTTTTTATTAAGAAAATCGTTTAACCATATTAGTGAAGAATAGAGTTTCTATAGTGCAGTTTCGTGTTTTTTTATATTTAAAGATGGCTAATATGGTTACGACTATCGAGCCGTACCGCAAGGGTACATCCTTCTCAGATTGGGAGGAGAGGTTAGGCTATTATTTTATAATAAACAATGTTAAAGATGATGCCAAGAAGGCCCATTTTGTGACGCTGGGTGGTCCAGTAGTTTTTTCAGAGTTAAAGTTGTTGTTTCCAAATGGCAAGTTAGTGGAAGCGCCATATGCAGAAATAGTGGCAAAACTAAAATTGAGATTCGATAAAGTAGAATCAGACTTAATTCAACGTTTTAAATTTCATCAAAGAATTCAGCAGTTAGATGAAACAGTAGAGGATTTTATTTTATCGGTAAAACTTCAAGCAGAGTTTTGTACATTCGGAGACCATAAGCATACAGCCATTGGAGATCGAGTAGTTGCTGGTTTAAGAGACAAAGCTCTCCAGCAAAGACTCCTCAATGAGGATAACCTCACACTCGAATCCGCTGAAGAGATTATAGCGACGTGGGTGATTGCGGGTTCGAACGCTAGAGTTCTTGATGTTGCTAATGGTAATATGCTAAACAGAACGACTATAGTGAATAATCCCACTAGCAGTCCTGCCATAAATGTATTGCATAGATTTGCAAATGCAACAAGAATTCAGCAAAACCAAGATCCAAGAGAAGGTAGCTCAAGAGGGCCGGTAAAAAGCCGTTTAGGGTATATGGACCGAAAAGTACATTTTGACAATTATAACCAAACTGGTTTAAATAAAAATTTAAAAAAACTTGAACGATTCCGACCTGATTTTTCGAACGCGATTTGCACATATTGTAAGAAAAAGGGACACATAAAGAGTAAATGTTTCGCTTTGAGGAATCTGAGAAAGGATACGATAAATGTCGTAAATTCATATAATCCTGGACCCAGTGCGGATAGACATCTGAGTGAGCTGCTGAACAGGATGACGACCGACATGAAGAATCCATCCGACAGTAAGGAAGATAAAGGTACAGATGTTTTGAATTGTATGAATGTTTCATCTATTTCAGGTGTAAATAATCCTTGTGTAATTAAATGTAAAATCGAAGAAAAATGGATAAATATGGAAATAGATTGTGAGGCATCTGTGTCAGTAATGAGTAAATTACAGTATGAGTCCAATTTTTTGAACAATTTGAGTAAATGTAGTAAACAATTAATGGTAGTTAATGGGTCAAAGTTAAAAATGGTGGGAGAAACTAATGTTTCAATTGAACTGAATGGTTTTAAAAGTATTTTGACATTATTTATTGTAGATTGCAATAACGTTTTTGTTCCCCTAATGGGTAGACCGTGGTTGGACGTATTTTTTCCAAAATGGAGAGATTTATTCTCGGGAAATACTATGATTAATAGGGTAAATGACCATAATTTGAATAATCTTGTGGAAGACATCAAAAATAAATTTTCTAAAATTTTTTTGAAAGATTTCTCTTCACCGATAAATCAGTTTGATGCAAATCTGGTATTGAAAAATAATATTCCGATTTTTAAAAAGACTTATGACGTACCTTTTCGTTTGAAGGATAAAGTATTGAAATATTTAGACAAACTAGAAAAAGAGAATGTCATTACACCAATTCAAACCAGTGAATGGACTTCACCGGTGATTATAGTTATGAAAAAGAATAATGATATCAGAATGGTTATTGATTGCAAAGTTTCAATCAATAAACATATAATTGCTAATACATATCCTTTACCAATAACACAAGATTTATTTGCTAATTTATCTGGCAGTAAAATTTTTTGTTTGCCTGACTTAGAGGGTGCATACACGCAGTTGAGATTATCGGAAAGATCAAAAAAATTTATGGTTATTAATACGATTAAAGGTTTATACACATATAACAGGCTTCCACAAGGTGCATCGTCCAGTGCTTCTATATTCCAGCAGGTCATGGACCAAGTTTTAGAGGGGATTGAAGGAGTTTCATGTTATTTAGATGATGTGCTTGTTTCTGGGAAAGATTTAGATGATTGTGCTAAAAAACTTAATTTTGTTTTAGAACGATTGTTAGAAGCCAACATCAAAGTAAATTGGGAAAAGTGTAAGTTTTAAGTGAATGAGTTGAAATATTTAGGCGTTATTATAAATGAAAAAGGGGTATTCGCTAGTTCGGATAAAATTTCCACGATAAAAAATGCTAAAGTACCAAAAAATACTACGGAACTTAAATCTTTTCTAGGGTTGATCAATTATTATCATAGGTTTATACCACATTTATCAGAAAAATTTTATTATCTTTATAATTTATTGAAAAAGAATACTAAATTAATTTGGGACGAAAACTGCAACAAAGCATTTGAACGTTATTATTGTCAACTAAACTTTTAGAGTTTTTTGACCCACAAAAACCAATTGTGATAGTTTCTGACGCTTCCGGCTATGGCCTGGAAGGAGTTTTAGCTCATGTAACAGATGGAATTGAAAAACCAGTTTGTTTTACGTCATGTTCGCTGAATTCAGCACAGAAATCATACCCAATTTTACATTTAGAGGCATTAGCCCTAGTTACAACGATAAAAAAATTTCACAAATATTTATTTGGAAAAAAATTCCAGATTTTTACAGACCATAAACCATTAGTCGGTATTTTTGGTAAAACTGAAAAAAAATTCAATTTATGTGACGAGATTACAAAGGTACATTTTAGAGCTGTCAATATACGATTTCGATATTCAATACAGACCGTCACATAAAATGGGAAATGCAGATTTCTGCTCTCGTTTTCTTTTAGAAATACCAGTTCCAGAAAGATATGGTGGAGAAGAATTTATTAGAAGCATAAACTTTAGCAAAGATATGCCACTAAATTACGAATTCATTGCCAAAGAAACAAAGGAAGATAAATTTATACAAAGTATTTTAAAATTTATTAGCAACGGTTGGCCAAAGAAAATGGATAGAAGTTTAACAAATGTTTTTGCCAATCAACATGATCTTGAATCGGTTGAGGGATGTTTAATGTACCAAGATAGGATGGTGATTCCATTGAAATTGCAAGACATAGTTCTTAAACTTCTGCATGGAAACCACATAGGCATCGTAAAGATGAAACAGCTTGCTAGACGCACAGTTTACTGGTTTGGCATTAATAAAGATATAGAAAAATTTGTTGGCAAATGCTTCAGTTGTAATAGTATGGCAGTATCTAATAAACCAAAAACTGAATCTAAATGGATTCCAACGACAAAACCTTTTAGTCGTGTTCATGTTGATTTTTTCTATTTCTCACACCATACTTTCCTGCTATTGGTAGATAGTTATTCAAAATGGTTAGAGATCAATTGGATGAAAAGAGGAACAGACTGTAATAACGTTTTAAAATGTTTAGTGGGCTATTTTGCTCGATTCGGATTACCGGACGTCTTAGTATCTGACGGCGGTCCGCGATTTAACTCTCATTCTTTTACAACTTTTCTGGAGAGACAAGGCATTAAAGTCCTCAAAAGCCCGCCTTACAATCCATCAAGTAATGGTCAAGCGGAGCGATTGGTAAGAACAACCAAAGAAGTATTAAAGAAATTTCTATTAGAACCGGAAGTGTCTGAGTTAAATTTGGAGGATCAGATAAATTTATTTTTGTTTAATTATAGAAATAACTGTTTGACAAGTGATGGATATTTTCCATCAGAGAAAATATTCTTATATAAACCAAAGACTTTAACAGATTTAGTGAACCCTAAATTGGGTTATAAAAAACATTTGCTTTTTCCGCAAACAAAAATGATGAAAATATAGAAAATGATAGGATTACGTTTCGCAAGGAACAGAATGATCCATTAAATGAACTGATTGAAGGGGATGAAATTTGGTATAAAAACCATAACCCAAATAATAAAGTAAGATGGTTAAAAGCTATTTTTTTAAAACGAGTGTCCAAAAACATATTTCAGATTACCATTGGAAACGTCCGGGCAGAGGCCCATCGAGACCAGATACGAGTGTCTAAGGACCAATCGAATCTATCGAGACCGAATCTTCTCGTTACGGCTCCCTCGGAGAAGCTATCGAAAAGAATGGAAGGAGAAGAAGATTTTTGTGGATTTCCTGAAAGCAGTGAAGAAATACAGCCTAGGAAACCTTCGAGAAAAAGAAGATTAGAAGAGACCTCAATGGGTCAATCGATTGATGAACCTAGGCGTTCGAAGCGAAAGAAAACGGCAAAGGCTGAAAGTGATTATTTATATTTTTGATTTGTTGAAACTTTCATAATTTTGAATTCGAATAATTAAATAACATAATTGTAAAAAATAAGTTTAAATTTTATACAAAATTGTATTGAATTGTTAAAGAATTTTCTAAAAGGATAAGAGCTGTTATATACTGTTATATAACTTAACAAAAAAATAGAATTAAACATCAAAAGTTCTGGCAACACGAAACGATTTAGAAACGTTCACAAAATAAAGTTGCACGACCAAGATCGAGTCAGTTCTTACAAGACTACTAAACTGTTTAGATCAACAAAGTTATCACAGTGCCCTTTCTCAAAGTGTTCTTTCCATTTGTGATTTCCACTTAGTGATATTTCCACTTTGACCATTTTATCCTAAGGTGAGTAGTATATAAAATTACGGAGCTATTAACAGAAGAGAAAGTAAACAAAGAGAAACTCTCCTTGATTTATGCGACCATATGAAATGTTCATGATTTTTCCGGTTTTCAAGAAAGGTAACAATCTGATATTACAAACCACAGTGGAATAGCTCCAAGTTATTCGGAATAATCGTTCTCGATTTTATAACTAATGATTGCAACGACTACATATCTATAACTCAACACGGATTCATTAGGATTCGCTTTCTACGCAGATTTTTCGGCGACATTTGACAAAATAAACCATCAAATTACAAACTGCTAAGCTCGAAGGGTTTTGGTGGCAGTTTAATGGAATGGATACATTCATATTGATATTTTTCTTGAACGCGAAACACCAGTTGAATAATGCTGGGCTTAGTTTCATCACAGACTAACAAACAAGACACTCAACATGGATTCTTTAATCGTTTTAACGGTCATTTGAATATTCCTTTGGCTGGGACAGTACTCGCATATGTCATGATGGCGCCACGCTACCCTATCGAAAACAATCAGTCTGTCATATAGACTATGTTTATTTCTTTCATTTAACAACAGAGTTGCCATTCATACAGAATTATCTGTAATGTACTGATTTGTATTCGTTCATGCTGTTTTAATGGAGGATACAGATGTAATACATATTGCCAAAACTAAATACAGAGTTGTGCCTTATTCTCAACGCAATAAAAAATCGAACCCATGTTTTGTTACGATACTTACTTGCTTCTGGCCTGCCGCCACTTAATTTCGGGTGAAAATTATCAACAAGATTAAAAATAGCCTAGATGACTACAAGTTTAACCAACCAGTTTAAAAATTTTTACATTACGCAAGGGGTGTACCGACAGTAAATAGTTCGCGCAGTTCAATATAGGTGGAACTAGTGCCCCAAGAAAATTTATTTTTAGAAGAATTCACTTATGGTGTCATGTCTGTTAGAATGTGGTTTCATTCTCTTAACGTAGATGGCGGTCTGCGTACACGATGTGTCTCCGTTCATGGATTATTATAAACTAAATCCTAGTGAAATAATTAAAGAAAGCACACAAACAGGGAAAATAATCTGAAAAAAAATTCGTAACTCTCTCGAAGTGACAAATTTTGAAAATGCACCCAGGTGAGTGTAGAACAAAAAGACTTTGACCAACGTCAAAACATAATAAGGTATGACAGTTTGCCGTGGGATTATAGGTTAAGTCAATGTTTTTGTATTACAAAATCCAAACTTTGAGCTGCTCCATTACGATTCAAATTTAATTTTAAACTAACTAAGCAAATGATCTCATTTATCCATGCCACATTGTATTAATATTTGCTTCTTTAAATTTTGTTAACACTGAAATCTGCATTACACGATAGTAGCCAAATTGGTTCGCCATGTGAACCACTATGAAAAGGTAAACTCTCGCTTGCGAAAATAAACTACGCGGTAAGAACAACTTTAGTTATAAACTGTTTATTATTTATAGTTTGGCACAAGATTTATCGTCCGGCGGGTGGCTTTCTTTCATTTTCCTTACTCTGCAAGCGCTTAAGGGAGGGAGCTTGCAAGTTCACTTCTGATCGGAAAGCAGGTAAAACAATGTAGGCGTTTGTTATGACTGTCTGGTAGGAAAGATTTATGGCCGTCACGATCGAAAAATATTGACTGAATCAAAGAAACAATAGCTAATTTACTGTGTCAAACATCTACCGACATTCATCCACAAACCATCGTAAGTAACTATCCTAAGAAATGTTTCATCCCACCTCAAATTTCTAGTAAATACATTAATCTTCCAGACCACACTTCGGAAACCTGTATTAATTATACGCACTTCACAAGGCACTCTTCAGTGTCCTTTTCGTCCTCGAATGGCCAAACACTCGGCTTACATCATCCAAACACGATAATAGACCATGATAACACACTTCCGCTCCAATTTTCCCACTGCCGTTCGTTGGTAAAAGGAATGTAAGGCGGTAGTCGCTGTCTAACGTCAGACTATATAGAGTCAGTCCCAGAACGGAACGCCACTGAGAGCTACAAAATCCGAAGCAGGAAGTAATTTTCTCCATTAATAAATCATCGCCGTCGGGTTCAACAAAGCCAAGCATAGGCAAACCGGTTCAACATTCTAACGCCTTTTAATAGTTGCAGTTGCTGCTTTTCTTCTCTGGGGGATTAACATGAAGTTTCTCTACAAATGAAATTCACCGAAAATCTCCATCCACATACGGAGTAGAAAAACGAACCTTCATCTATTTCTAGCTATTGACTTAGCATACGGATACACGGTTTTGTCTATGGAGATGAACAGCGGGCCAAAAGCTAGTTTACTGAAATTGTAGAGCTCATTAGTAGTCGGCGAAAACAGGATTCACAATCTCAATCGACTCACCTGTTGTACAGTCCAAACTCGGCACGCGTATTGTTGGCGCACTCTCCCTTTCGGTAGTAGTAGTAGGAGGTGCAATTCGTTCCTAGGAAAATGTTCTGCCGATTTAGCGAGGCTCGAAAGTACTCGACAGCTTTGAAGTGGCTGCAGATGAATTGCACTACGGAAAATAGAACAAATGTACAAACGAATCAGTTCCTATCTCTAATCTCTAGGAGTTGTTGAAATTCTCTAAATTAAGTTGTTTAACACTGGCTGCCGTACAGTGCTATTTCGGAATTATAACTCGAGATACAAAAAATTAAATATCAAACAAGGTTCATCTGTTAGGTTGATTGAAATTTTGTACCTTTGCGCACGTTATGCTATTACATCTCTTCCTAAATCATGAGCAAAGATTTCGACAACCAACATGGAATATTTTCATTGATTCATTGTAGGTCCGCCCCCAAGAATATAATTTCATATTTTTAAAGTCGTACTTTGAACATTGCGTACTATTTTTATGTTCTAAGACGTTGGACAAAGAAGTGCGTGAACATGTAAGGGAGACCGGAGCTAAGCCAGACACTTTATGGAAATTGAAATAAAGCATCCATTACACCTAGATTTTCACGCAAGTTATCCATACCTTCGTGTAGATTCAACCTTCAGTTACAATTGTGGTTTGGAAAAATATGCATGCTACATGTACTGGTCGTTTTGCTTGAATTTATAGTAATTCCAGTTTTAATAAGTGATAAGAAATAGAACAGAAATATACCTTATGATAAAAAAAAACCGAAATTTTCATTTTAAAATTCCCGCGCTTGTTCAATCGGTAAACTTTTATTCTCTCAACGTTGGCAACACTTTTATACACATTCTGTCAAATTTTGACGCATATCGTACTATTAGTTTTTGTTTGGCGTCTATACAAAGAAGTTGAAAAATTTTCGTGTGGCGATTTTTATAAAGGATGAAAATTTAGTACAACGTGCGTGCATCAAATTTTGTGTTGCAAATGGATTTAAGTGTTCCGAAACGTTGAAAATGTTAGAAAAGGCCTTTGGTGAATCGTGTCTAGGAAAAATACAGGCATACGAGTGGTATAAACGCTTCAAAGGTGGTCGTACAAGCTTGGATCATGATGAGATCCCTGGCCGCCCAACAACACCTGTTACCGAAGAAAACATTGAATCGGCGAAGCAAATCGTGTTGCAAAATCGTTCTGTACCGATTCGAGAGATTCCTGTGTTGTTGGGCATCTCTTATGGATTAGCCGAACACATTTTAACTGATGTTTTGGGTTTGAAACACGTCGCTTCTCGGCTGGTGCCAAAAAAGCTGAATTTCATTCAAAAACAGCGTCGTGTTGATGTGGCCAAAGAAATAATTTCCAACGCAGATAGTGACCCCACATTCATCGAATGAATCATAACTGGTGATGAGGTGTGGATCTATGAATATGACGTCGAAACCGCACAACAATCGACCGAATGGCGCTTCGAAGGCGAGCCGAAACCATCCATTATAAAAATCGCCACACGAAAATTTTTCAACTTCTTTGTATAGACGCCAAACAAAAACCAATCGTACGATATGCATCAAAATTTGACAGAATGTGTATAAAAGTATTGCCAACGTTGTGAGAATAAAAGTTTACCGATTGGACAAGCGCAGGAATTTAAAAATGAAAATTTCGGTTCTTTTTTTATCATAAGGAATATTTCGGCATGTTTCAGGAATCCGATGAGAACTTTAAGTCGGAAATTATGAGTCCGATTGAGATCCACTTTTTTGTCTAGTTTAGCCCGCTCAGACAATTCACATTCGGGACGTAATTATTTTTGTTTTTCCACGTAATCGAAAGCATTCTACTGATATATCAGCACAAATAAACGTATTTAGACAGCAGGACAGCACTGTATTCAGAACGAAATGAACATGTAAAAGCACAAACCAGACCGTCATTACAATGCACAGAATAAACCCCAAAATCAGAAAGTTTCAAAAAAAAAATCCAGTGAAAAGCGTAAGGGAGACCGGGACTGGTTGGCCGAGTTTTGCTATCGGAATTTGTACACTCTTTCTGGTTAGACTATTTAATAAACGGTTAATTCCGTCCTGAAGATACACCTTTTGAGCACATTCCTGGTGTTTTTTTCATACCTGAATAATAACATCATTAAAAATCAAATGCGGTGGGGCGGGGTAGGTTGACCAAGTTTGAAAAAATATGTGGAACACATAAAATGCATCAATGGAAAACGTTTACAAGTGAAAACAAAGTTAGCATGCGTCATTTTGTATTATGTAGGTACGTAAAAAAACTTCCTCACCTTTTAGTCATAATTATTTTAGATTTTATTTTTTTAGTTCCAGTAATATTAGTGAGCTTTTTCCAGCTCTCGCTTCTAGCTTTTCCTCCTCCAGCGTACGTTTACGTTTGGTTTCATTTTTCTTCTCCTCCAATGCTACTTTCATTAGAGAATCAGTCTAAATTTGGATCATTTTGCGATTAACGATCTTGACGCATTGGCAGCAGGTTCTGTACAAATGGATGAGTTTTTTTCGAGTTTTCATCGATATGTGACGCGTTCATATGTGACAATGAATGAAACATGGATTCATCACTTCCCTGCTGAATCAAAACGATCGTCATCTGAGTGGACAGCAACTGGTGAACCTCGTCCAAAGCGCCCGAAAGCACAACCATCGGCTGGAAAGGGTATGACCTCGGTATTTTGGGATGTGCGTGGTGTAATATTTATCGACTATCTTGAGAAACGGAATGCCAATAACTGTGAATATTATATATATATATATATATATATATATATATATATATATATATATATATATATATATATATATATATATATATATATATATATATATATATATATATATATATATATATATATATATATATATATATATATATATATATATTTGAAGGCTTGAATTGCAAAGGAACTACCGCATTTAGAAAAGCAAAAAAAAATGTTTCAACAAGACAACGCACCGTGTCACAAGTTAATCAAGACAATGGAAAAACTACATGAATTTCGTACGAATGGAATTGGAATGAATTTCGTACGCTGAAACTGATGCCTTTTTTCCGGCAAAAAATAAATCGTTCAACAAAAGTGGCATTGAAATGTTAGAGCGGTGCTGGAATGATTACGTTGCTCTTGATGGAGATTACGTTGATGAATAAAGTTAATTTTGAACCAAAAAATCGTGTTTTTATGTTAATTGCTGGTTTATAAGAGATTTAAGCAGTCCGGCTGAACCCCTCGTCCGGTCTAGCCCCGGTCTCTCCCTTATAAATAAATTGGTTTTAATAAAAACAACAAGAAAACACATTGGTTTTCTTACAAACATATTTGTATGTTTATATCTAGCTAAGTATTAAACATTCACATAGTAGCTGAGGTTCATACACTTAAGGCCAGTCTACTGATCATTTTTATATATTATTTGGATGTATCAGAGTTTAACTTCGAAAGATATCGTGTAAGCGGGAAGATTTTTCAAACTAGTCTCGGGAGATGCTCGATATGTTTGCAATCTTTAATATGTTTTTTTTATGTTTCAATTATAGAGATTTTAACCTTAAGGTCATTCGTCTCTTCGGACCAGAAAAACTTTCTGACCCTATGTGCGGGGTTGGGAATCGAACCCAGGTGGGCTACGTGAAAGGCATCGACTATCCCATCACGTTATACCCGTCCCCCGTATCTCTTTAATAGTTTTAGTATATAAAAGTTGTTTTTCTTATCCTGAAACGTACATCTACAGATGCTTCAAAAGAAGTTTTCATGCCTTCTTCGGTTTCTGTATACTAGAATAATGAAAATGGATCATATTTTCTACCGTTTCATAGAGTGCCCCCATGCTATGGTGAAGAAAAACTGATGTTAGGAATTAAACGCATCAATGAGAAAAAAAAATAGAATCCCCCCCTTAAGCGGTTTCATATTTTGGATGGGACCACGAGGAATTGAAGTAAAACATTCTGCTTTTAAGGGAAGACATCGAATTTTACCTTCCTAATATAATATAGTCCCATAGTCCAGATTCGACCTCCGGTTTCGAAATTACCGAGTGATGAGTAGGGGAGACTGGGGCTAGTTGGCCGAACGGCCGCACAGTGATGCCAAGGTGGCAGAAATCCAAAAAATAAATTTATTTTGTTCCTGCACTGTATTAATTTTTTGAATTCTCAGATAAGTGAAGGATTACAGTTTAAAGTATAAAAATTTTTGAATAAGAAAGAATCTCTCCATATCCTCTCAAAGATAGGGTATTGTAAACTTTCTTTTCATCCTTCCATACAAAATATATGGCGCAATGACGATGTTTTGCGATTAGAGTTCTATATAGGTAGGACCACGTTTGAAAAATTCCATTTCCTCAGATTCGACAAATGAATCGATCCAATTTTTGATGGTGTCGTAGTTTTTGAAACTGACCTGACAAGTTATGCGCCATGGATTGGAGACAAATGGCAACCGTATGAAACAATGTCTGATAAAAAATGGCGGCTGGGGCAGAACTTTTCGTTGCAGCGATTATTAAAAAAACTGTTACAACTTTCGAAGCATGGAGTCTTGCATTGTCATGAAACAAAAATACTACGCCATGAAGATCTTCATATTGCATCCGCTTTTCATGAAATGCTATGTCCAAACGCATTTGAGTAGCTCATAATAAATAGCGCCAAGTTGATCCCACTACATGCACTTTTTCTGTTCTCCGAAACTTTCTTGTAGTCCATATAAAAATTCTCAAATTCAAACCACGAATCGTCATTTTCCATTTTACGTTGTTTAATAAGATACTTTCACATAATAAAAATCCACTATTATTAGTAAAGCGGTAGTATTCAACCAAATATTATTTTATACTTGTGTTTGTGTTTTTTCATAAAGTCGAAAAACTTAAAAAATGCAAAATGCAGAGCATTTTCGAAAAAAATAATATTTTTGTTAAAAACAAAAAAAAAAACACTTCATTGATAGTTACTCTCCCATCTTCAATCATAGTGCAATAAACTACATAAGTTGTATGTTTCAACATATCAGAAAATAAAAATATTAAGATAAGCCCTTCTGAAGAAGATATTTTCAAGACAAAAAAAAAATTTTTTTCTCTGTGTATACATTTCCCACTCAGGTTTAATCATTATTTGAAACACTAGTTAAAGCTCCTAATCAATCACGAAATAAATAAAAATACACAAGTTAATTTATTTAAAAAAAAGTCGTCATTTTCCGGTCCATGCATCATGTCACTTTTAGGTGGATCGAATATTTTTTCATACATTATCAAGATGGAAATATATTCATAGACCTCAAATTATTAATAAAAAATCATCCAGCTAACGTTTATCGACGTATTTATGGTTTTTGCCAACTTTTGTATGGAGAGGCATCGCTGAAAGCTTTTCTGAAAAGGCTATTATGTGCAGTGGCGACATCTATAATGATTTTGGTGGACCATTAGATCACCCAAGAAGCGACGTAATTTTAGGTGTTTCTGCACGGAAAGACCGAAATCAGCATTTTGGCGAAAAATTTAGTTGCTTTTCTGATTTTAGTTAGTTATTTTTTGAGACAACTAAAAAAATCTTACTTTTGCTAATTTAGATTTTTTAGTTGTAATTCCCTTAATAATAATAAAATATTTGTTGAAATGGCTATTTATTTTAGTTAAATTCACCAATTAAACGTGCTGTCATTTCTTAGCTAAGGCACGCTTCATATCCATTCAACTAATTTTTTAGTTGAATTAGAGAAATAAAACGTTGTTTTCAACCAACATAAATGGTTGAATTGGTTTCTGCCATTTGCAGCTATATGGCGCTCTGTCACCGAAAAAACGTTAACACCGTAATGACTACTAGCCACTAGATGGCACACGACTACCGAAAAAAATTTCAGTCACGATTATTTTTTCTATATTGGCAGGTATAAATACGATGTTGTATTGGAAAAAAAGACATGAGCGAAACATAAACTTCTTTTTGAACATTTTTCTTCTCAATTGCTGTTTTCTTCATTCGACTTCGCGAAATTGACTATCTCACTGAAAACTTTGAGCACTCGGAAAACAAAAACCTAATACAAGTAGTACACCGGACAGCGTAGCCCAGAAGGTTGGAAGATACAAAAAACATCATTTGACATATACAATTAGAGTGCAATATTCGAAACTCACTTCACTGTTCCCCGTAAAAACATTATTACGCACAATCGCTTTAAATGCGCACAAATTCTGAATAAATACACTTTCCACTAACAGTTTACGTCATTTTTACATATCGGTTTAGAAATTATATAATATATGATAATATAATATAATATAATATATCGTAACACATGCGAAAAACATCTAAACAATTTGCAAGCAGTTTCAACAAGACTGTCCCTTTTAGATTTTTAATGGATTGTTTTGCTTTGACACTTCTCATGAGTTTTTAGCTAATAAACTTGTTAATAAAACCAATTTCATTTTTGTTTTCTTTGTTCTGTCCTTCAGTAATGATGGTGATAGATAAATGGAAAGAAATTTTCTGATTTTAATAACAAAATTTGTTGTCAATGAGAATTTCGTACTGGATTGAAATATTGCTGGTTTGTGTCCAGAATATTCGCCAACTAAACACATTCTCTAAAAATAAGAGTTTTTTTCAGCAAAGTAAATTCTCAATTTTAACTAATTTTATGGTTATTTTGGAAATTTTGTTGTTAAAATCAACTAATTCAAAAACAGTAATACGAATTAGGCGCAGAGCTAATTTCGGTCGTTCCGTGTGTGTTGTCGTTTGTGCAGGAGCACGTTTTTTCTTTTGTCGGCACTGATGAGTAAATTTCTGTTGTTGTAAAGTAATACGTGTATTGTGGATCAATTTATATTTGATTTCCAAAAACGTGGTACTATTCGAAAGGGTATTCAAAACTTTACAAAATGGCATATTGGTTTTCAGTACAACCTTACTTTTATTTTTGTTTATCGTGATTATTCTCCAAAACATTCATTGGGGCAGCTTCGCCGAGTTTTGTGCGGGGTTGGTTGACCGAGTTGTAATTTTAGCTTAGAGTAAAGTGCACTTGGATATTCGTTAAATGTTATCCTTTTTTTGGACGGAATTGGATTGTAAGTTTATGATGATGATTTCAAGAAAAAATATACATTAGAAATAAGTAAAGGAAATAAATTAAAATCATTGATAAATAGAAATAAGAGATTAGCATCATTAAAAGTTGGAAATTGTTAATAGAAAATATGATTCCAATATTTTATGAATCAAATACTATCAAAACTTTTATCATTCAGAGTTCCTGATAGGATTTCTCGCAGATTGACCCAACTCCGAACAAAACTCGTCCATCAATATATAATCTGCTGCAGATATTAGCCAACCTGAAAATAACAGACCTCTCCCCCCCAAGGCAAGTATGCAGACTGATTCGGAGGAGCGTCAAAGTCGTGAATCGCGACTTTTCTTATAAAAGTAGCATTGGAGGAGTAAAACATGAAAAAAGCGTAAGCGTGAACGCTAGTGGAGGAGGAGGTAGAAGGGAAACTGAAAAAGTTCACTATTGCTGCCGAAACTAATTCCAGAATAGTTAAAAAGACTCAAAAACCGAGAAGGGGAGTTTTTTCTCGTACTTACATAAAAAATGATGCATACAGTCTTGTTTAACTAATGAAAACGTTTATTGGTACAATTCATGTGCTCACATATTTTTTAAAACTCGGCCAACCTACCCCGGCTCTGGGGTTTTTTTCTCCGCATTCAATTGTTAATAACTATTTTTCTGATTTTCATACAGGAATGAAAAAAATCACACAGGTGCTCAAAAGGTGTATCTTCATGACAGAGCAAAGCGTTTATCAAAATGTCTAACCAGAAAGAGTACAGAAATTCCGAAAGCGAAACTCGCCCTACTAGCCCCGGTCTCCCCTAAATACTCCCATTTCAAGAGTGCGTTTTTTAGGCGAAGATGTTATAAGGAGAAAAACTTTTTCAGTAAGCTGTTGATTTTTAGTCGAACCAATATAATTCAAATATAGCGGTAGTAAAACCACCGTAAAGAGCGATCAAAAATTTCGAAATAGAACATCACATCAATTTCTTAGAAACACCGATTTCAATTAAGTTATATTCAAGGAAAGTGCGTTTGTAATCCCATGATCCATTTAATTTCACCGATATCCAACATCGAGGTCTCGAAATACAGAGTGATGAGTGTTGAATGAGTGACGATGCAGCAACAGAATAATCTTCTTAGTAGTGAATATGATCAGTATCTATCAGGAAAAACAGATTGGAAAATTTACATGCGAATGCAATTATGTAAAACCGCGAGAATGTTACCGCAGAAACGGGACTCGAACCCGTAGCTAACTCCTAACCGAGGAAATTGTTTTACCGATTAAACTGCCCTGCATATGAAAACATATGAAGAGATAGTCCAATTGAGTAGAAGAACCAAGCATTCTTCGCTGTGCTTGGTCACCACGGCATTCTCCTGCTGTCATACCTTTATTTACGGAAACTAATTCAACAGAACACACACTACACTGCACACAAGTTTTTTCTTCTCGATCATACTAACTCAAGACGATTCTAAGTCCTAACAAAGAGTAAAACACAAATCGTTCTTAGTAGTGGTTGAAAATTCAAAAGCAAAAATTTCTTGACATTGTGCTGAAAAAAATATTATCTAGTAATTAAATCGCTTTCAAATCGACGCTCGATTAACTTTTTTACAACTCTAAAGCTGAACTTTAAAAGGGTTTAAGAAGGATTCTAAATGTAAACTTACGGTACGCCTTTGTAGTATCATTATTAACCAGCGGAAACTCGCACCCTGGCTGTGGACTGGCACCGCTGTTCGTATAGAAATCCTGATGTCCGACATTAGTCGACGTTCCTATAATGTTTTTGTCGGTGTGAATAGCCTGCACAAACAATGCATCGCTCTTATCCAGCCGCTTCTTACTGGGCACGAGTGAAGGTTTTGTGAACGACGGTCCTGCCGGGTCCAAGCCAATAATCATCGGTACCTTGCCTTCCAGTGCTGCTCCAGCTATTCCGGAAATGTGGGCTCCCATACTATGACCAACTAATGTAACCTGTTCAATGGTGAGACCCTCCGCAAGTAGGAACTGTATAAATTTGGCCAGGTACCGCCCAACCTTCCATGTATTTCTGGCCGCCAGATTGTATTCCACCAGCGCCAAGTGACTCCAGTCTACTGCACAAATGTTACCGCCATTGTGATGGATGTAATCGCTGACGATTTCTCTCACCCAAGTTCTGTTGACGTTATCCGTCCAACCGTGAGTGAGAAACATGGTTGGTTTGGCGACGTCTATTTTGTGATGCACATTTAAGTCATTCACAAACACCTGCATGTAATTTAAGTGATCTCTGAAAATAGGTTTCGACATTTTTTATCGAATGTTTGTAATAAAATCGGAATACTTACGAATTTGAGCACCAAAAGGTAACCTCCGACCGTACCTCGTCCGTACCGAAGAAAATCTGCGATAGCGTATTTCCAAAAGCCCCAAGAACCATTCCCAATCGATTAGCTAACAATTCATCCTGATCCAACGCTTCGGAAGCTGCACGAGAGCATGAAAAAAGAAAGAAGTACAAAAAAACCAAGTTCGATATTAATCCTGTTATACATGTGACTAGAACGTCCCACCTCTCATGCCGTTACGATGTGGGTGCATGTAAGGGGCCAATGAACAAGCGAAAGAGGATTAATATCCACCCATTCAAATATTGCTCAACTGTGTGTGTACGGACTAGAAGCTTAGTCTCTGCATCAGACAGTTTGGCGGACGATGCATTCAGCTAGACCTACATGGGCCACCACCTATTCGCCCGACTCAACGAAAACTTGCCAGGAGGGTGAGTTGGATAACGAAATAGGGTAAAAATCAAAATGATATCGAACTGGACAAGGAGAAAAGTGAACTCATGGACCAAAACCTTTCACGAATGCGCTCCGGGAAGTGACTGCCCACAGTGCGAGTGCTCCCCGCGGGCCGCAGTTTTTCATCCAGCAATTGACGATACAATACGATATGTAAATAGAGTGTAAATTAAACTCATGATTTATAGTGAGAAAACAGTGAAGCTAGCAGATATGACGAGAAAAAGCACTAGCGGGTGGTACTAAATTGTTGGTAGCCTTTAGGGCGTTCCGGAAGCAATTGAACAATCTAAATTTTAGACTCAAAATTTTGAATGATAAGACGAAGAGATGCAGGGCAACATCAAAAGTACATGAGTGAAAGTGATTATAAATTCGATATGCGTTCATTAGCTTAGAACAGGGGTCAGAAACCTTCAGAGTCGAAAACCAAAAAACGCTAATTATAAAATTTTCAACCCTTCAACTGGCATATTTATAGGGATATAGTAGTTCTATTGATTTTCTATCTATTCGATATTTCAATCAACCGTACCACCTAAAAATTTGAAAAAAATAATGGGAAATGTTCACATTTTTTTTTATTTGGGAATTTTTATTAAACAAATTGAGTTTTTTGTAACAATCAAATGTTTAATATTAAATAATGAATTTTTCAACGCGTGAAGGTGCCGCGGTTTCATATTTTTTAATAATGTGAACGAGCACAATATTTCATTTCTTCTAGAAAAAACGTGATTAATCCACCTAGCAGTGAGATGATACGTTTTTTTATCAATACGCATGTGTTTTTGCATGGATATTCTTAGGTGTTTTAGTTCTCATGACATTATTTTAATTATCGTCTTTTTAAACGGCAAATTGAGATTTTAATCACTCATTACCCTGTAATGCCGAAACTGCAAAACATATCGAATTTCAATCTTAGCGTGCGACAATCGATTGAACATTCCATGAGATGTAGAAGTAAGATCCACTTTAGAGTTTTTCGTCACTATTTATGGTACTTTCAGAGCCGGTATTCAGGAATTAGCATAGCCCAAAATGATTCGAATGGCCATAAATTATTACGCCAAACAATTTACATGAAATTTATAAACTCATCATCTGTAATTCCAGAATCGGATAAAATTCACCAATTTTGTATGGGACCTTAAGTCCTGTAATATTTGTTTTTGAAGTTCGATTTGGTCTTTTTTGAGAAAATGATTGAGCTTTGAGAATCGATTCGATACTGGAACCGGAATTCTAAAATCGGTGTAGCCGAAATCAGTTAAATTCACCTGAGCAGTGTGTAGACATCTTTGAGAAATTGTAGTGCGAATTAAAATTTGGGGGTACATTCCGAATCCAAAAACGAATACCGCTCAAACTGAAATAAATTTATTTGGCAATCGACTATCCAAATCTGCAAACCCGATAAACCTGATTAATTTATGTGAAATGTACATTTTTATACTAATCACCCTGCATTTTCTAAACCAGAAGTCGGATCTGACTAAAAAGTAAGAGGTTTTATAGGATTTTAAGACCTCTCATTTGAATCATAGATGATTCTTAGATTTCATTTGAATCTTAGATCGGTTCAGCCATCTACGAGAAAAATTAATTGCATTATTTTAATTTCGTTTCACATATCATCCTGTGGTTCCGCAATCAGAAGTCGGATCCAAACGTGATTCAGGAACCTTGTTTGGGAGTATACGACTTTTCATATGAATCTGAGTTTGTAGAAAACGGTTTAACCATCTCCGAGAAAATTGAGTGAAATTATTTGTCACACACGCATTTGCTGATCTCGACGAACTGAGTCGTATGGTATATGGAAGTTATGTTCTTCCAGCTTATTGCCGTAAGTAGTTTAAATCAATATAATTATGGAATTACTTTCAACTCGAAAATGCTGATATCATCTGGTTTATAAATGTCATATTCGAACGATTATGTTGCCAAAAACGAACCGTGCTAAAATCGGTCCAAGGCAAATTGTCATGAAAAATTATGCTGTACACAGTCTTTTGGGCACTTAGACACAATTGTATGTCACAGTATAAAAATCGTGTTTTCCGTTGCTCCCAAGCATTTCTTTGTCATACAGTGCTCAAAACTTCTACTGCTGGAATAAGGGGAAAAGTCGTTTACACAAAAATATTGATATCTCCGTTAAAAATGGACGGATTTTAACAATCTATGGCTTGTTGGATAGGTATTACCGAGCGAAATCTAAGTCTGGAAACATATTCTGTTTTCAAGGTCAAATGTGACAGATACTGTCAAAAAGCTGAAAATTTTGACATAAAACTTCGTATAACTCAAAAAGTAAACATCCGATCTCAAAACCATTCAATAGCGTTCTGGGTGACGGGGAGACCTTTCATTTACGACTAGTTTGATCAAAATCGGTCCAGCCATCTCTGAGATCTCGACCTCTTAGTTGACAACACACATACAGACACACACACACATACACACACACACAGACATTTGCTCAGTTCGTCGAGCTGAATCGATTGGTATATGACATTCGGCCCTCCTGGCCTCGGAAAATTTTTCGAAAGTTTGAGCGAATTCTATACCTATTTTTTATATATATAAAAAAAGGTAAAACGTGATTAACCACCTAGCAGTGAGATAATACGTTTTTTATCAAACCGCATGTGTTTTTTGCATTGATATTCTTCGGTGTTTTAGCTCTCATGACATTATTTTAATTGTAGTTGTTTTAAACAGCGAATTGAGATATTAATCACCCTGTAATACCGAAACTGCAAATCGTATCGAATTTCAATCTTAAAGTTTGACAATCGATTGAACATTTCATGAGAAGTCGAAGAAAGTTCCACTTTAGAGTTTTTCGTCATTATTTATGGTACTTCCAGAGCCGGTCGTCAATTGGTGAGAAAAGTAAATCCTCACAAGTTTCTATCTCATGCCTCCCCAAGCGTCTATGATGACAGTTGATCAATAGAACGGCGTCGACTGGGTGCTATCGCCTTCTGCGTTAGTAGCAGAATGAGAGGGTGCGAAATGGCTTGTAGGTTGAAGCCCATCCTAAAGTGCAATATTTATCATAGTATATTGCAACATGTGGTTCTGTTGTTTGTTGCATTGTTTGTTATATATTGAATTGTACTATATATTGGTCTTATTATTATTATTATTATTATTATTATTATTATTATTATTATTATTATTATTATTATTATTATTATTATTATTATTATTATTATTATTATTATTATTATTATTATTATTATTATTATTATTATTATTATTATTATTATTATTATTATTATTATTATTATTATTATTATTGAAAAGAAATATATTTCCTGCAGTACTGCGACATCAACTGTTATATATTGTATCATAGATATTTATTTCATATATTATATATCATTATGTTATGTTATACTATATAATATTATTTTATATCATGTTATATCACAGAGAACAGATATAAAACAGACATTCATGAGAGCAAAGTCGTGTGCAACGGTGATTTTTAACGGATTTTCACTTGTGTGCTTAACACAGCTTTTTGAAAAAAATTGTACTAGCTTGAATGTTTGTTATCTGTAATTATATTATATTATATCATGTTATATTGAATTATATTATATTATATTAAATATTTTTTATATTAATTAATATTATATTATATCATATTATATTGTATTATGCTCAATTACATCGACAATATCGACAACGGAGAGGGGCAGGTAGTGCATCAGGGTATCTTACAGGTGACTGGATGATGGAGTGGATTGCCAACGTGAGTCACGTGGGGGAAGCTTTGTGTTTTTCCCTGAAGGTCTGAAATGAGTAAGACGCACCCTTCTAACATACAAACCATCAGTCGGGCTTATGCTGGTACAGCGAAATTCTTTATTATATGGCCGGATGTTCTTGCTGGAAGGCGCCGGGTCCTCAAAACCCATTTTGGCCTTCTTAACAGCAATTATATGAAAGCTATCTGATAATCAAATTCGGATCTACTGTAAGTCTACCCGCGTATACTGGTAATACCTTGAACTGATGGTGGCTTCACACATACAATACATACATTATTTATGGTACTTCCAGAGTCGGTATTAAGGAACTAGCATAACCCAAAATGATTCGTATGCCCATAAATTAATACGCCAAACAATTCACATCTTCTATTTCGGTATGAATTATAAAAACTCATCATCCTGTAATTTCAGAATCGGGTAAAATTCGCCAATTTTGTATGGGATTTTAAGTTCTTTTATTTGATTTTTTGTTTTAGAAGCTCGATTTGGTCTTTTTGAGAAAATGATTGAGCTTTGAGAAACGATTCGATATTGTAACCGGAATTCTAAAATCGGTGTAGCCGAATTCAGTTAAATTTACCTGAGGAGTGTGCAAACATTTTTGAGAAATTTTAGTGCGAATTAAATTTTTGGGTACTTTCTGAGTCGAAAACTGAATACCACTTGAACTGAAATAAATTTATTTGATAATCGACTATCCAAATCTGCCAACCCGATAAACCTGATTAATTTATGTGAAATGGACATTTTTATACTAATCACCATATTTATACTACTCCTAAACCGGAAGTCGGATCAGACTAAAAAGTTAATGTTTTATAGGATTTTAAGACCTCTCATTTAA
>NW_026682656.1:0-93774 GCF_030247185.1 Malaya genurostris
CATGTATTGGTATGACGTGGACTAGCCGTCATTGAAATTCGTTCTCGACAATCCCGCGTCGTCCCACAGGCGCACTGTAAGAAAGTGCAACGAGTGTGAAAAATTGAAATGATTCAATCCTCAGTGAGTATGGTCTTTATGTACGTGTTTTCTCTAATTGAACTCTCTTTCAGTGTACCTGTGGGACGACGCGAGATTGTCGAGAACGAATTTCAACGACGGATAGTCCACGTCATACCAATACATGCGCGAGCCTGGCGCTTCATCGAAGTCGAAGAAAAAAAAGCGAGGTGAGTTATGTCATAACCGGATGGCATGGCATACTAATAAAATGAATTCTGGACCTAAATCCTGAAACTCAATTTTGATTATAGACTCTGGAACTGAATTCTGAAACTAAGTCCAAGAATTGAATTCAAAATCAGATCCAGAATTTAGGTTCGAAACTGAGTTGTGTAATCCAGATCCGGAATATAGTTAAGAAATCTTCCGAATCTAGTCTCTGAATTCAGTTACACTTCTAGAATTGTAAAAGTGAGATTTGTATCCTAATTCTAGACCTGCTGGTCTTCTCTAACTGAAACCTGGTTCTGAGAAGCATTTTAGAAAAAAAATTCTGGAAATAAAGATGAGTTTGATCCAGATTTTCGGGCTGCAGTTCCAGAACTTGAGGTTCAGAACTCAATTTCCGAACTCTGAACTTAAATTATAGGTCCGAAGTCTGGGTAGAAGTTTTGCAATTGTATTCTGGCCTGAACCTCAGTTTCAAATCTAGAATTCTGTTTCAAAATTTATATTCAAGTAAAAAAATTTCTTTTCCAAATTTTAGCTCCAGAGTCTAGGTCTAGAACCAAGATCCTGATCTATGTTCCAGATTTCGGGTCCATAAACCAGGCTTAGAATAAAATTCTTAAATTTGGACCAAGTTCCAGAATTCTGGATTTCTATTCTGGAACTGGAAACCGGACGAGGAACAGAATATTAGATCTTATTATGAAAATGAAAAATAAAATCTGGTCTTGGAATTTTAATCCAAATTTCAGAACTGAACACTAGAATTGGATTCTTGACCAGGATTCCGATCTGAACTGAATGAAACAACTACGCAGGCTAGAATGAAAGAAGCATCAAATTTTTACCTTTTTCACTTACCAAATATGTAATTTTAATATCGAGTTATTTGTGGTTATACAGGGTGATTTTTTAAGAGCTTGAGAACTTTTTTAAACAATAAAACGCATAAAATTTGCAAAATCTCATCGGTTCTTTATTTTAAACGTTAGATTGGTACATGACATTTACTTTTTGAAGATAATTTCATTTAAATGTTGACCGCGGCTGCGTCTTAGGTGGTCCATTCGGAAAATCCGCTTTTTTATCGACAAATTTTGTTCAGCGATGAGGCTCATTTCTGGTTGAATGGCTACGTAAATAAGCAAAATTGCCGCATTTGGAGTGAAGAGCAACCAGAAGCCGTTCAAGAACTGCCCATGCATCCCGAAAAATGCACTGTTTGGTGTGGTTTGTACGCTGGTGGAATCATTGGACCGTATTTTTTCAAAGATGCTGTTGGACGCAACGTTACAGTGAATGGCGATCGCTATCGTTCGATGCTAACAAACTTTTTGTTGCCAAAAATGGAAGAACTGAACTTGGTTGACATGTGGTTTCAACAAGATGGCGCTACATGCCACACAGCTCGCGATTCTATGGCCATTTTGAGGGAAAACTTCGGAGAACAATTCATCTCAAGAAATGGACCGGTAAGTTGGCCACCAAGATCATGCGATTTGACGCCTTTAGACTATTTTTTGTGGGGCTACGTCAAGTCTAAAGTCTACAGAAATAAGCCAGTAACTATTCCAGCTTTGAAAGACAACATTTCCGAAGAAATTCGGGCTATTCCGGCCGAAATGCTCGAAAAAGTTGCCCAAAATTGGACTTTCCGAATGGACCACCTAAGACGCAGCCGCGGTCAACATTTAAATGAAATTATCTTCAAAAAGTAAATGTCATGTACCAATCTAACGTTTAAAATAAAGAACCGATGAGATTTTGCAAATTTTATGCGTTTTATTGTTTGAAAAAGTTCTCAAGCTCTTAAAAAATCACCCTTTATTACTGGAAATTTTATCACAAATTGCTGAAATCTCCGATGACGTGTAAAAAAATTATGATGATACGTTGAATAAAACAAGAAATATTCACGATAAAAACCACTCTTCCAGAGGGTAAATTTTGAAAAGGCGCCCAGAGTAAAGTAAGATGTATTCACGTCAAAAAATGTTCCATCGGTGACGGGTATAGCGTGATGGATTAGTCGATGTCTTTTACATAGCCCACCTAGGTTTGATGACCTTAAGGTTAAAGCCTCTATAATGACCTTAAGGTTACAGAATCTATAATTGAAAAAACAAATTCTGTCGGAACCACTCGCGATCGTGAAACAACCAAAATATTAGTTGTTTTTCTGAATTTGATTGGTTAAAATTTGGTACAACTAATCGATTGTTGTTTTTTCTAAACTGTCATTTTTGTTTTTCGATCAACAGAAACGATGGTTGAAATAAAAAAAAATTTGGTTGAAAATATGATGCTGTCAGTTAGTCAAGACACACATCTTTCAATTTCATTAAAGATTTTAATTACAACAACCGACCTTGTTTTTGATTTAACAGTTATGTGAGTTGATAAACAAATCGGTTTTAGTTGTTTTAGAAATTACGATTAGTTATTTCAACTTAAGCAAAATTATTGATTTTAAAGACAATAAAATATTCCTTGATTTTTTAAATGAAAATTCGGTATGTAAAGATATATATAAAAAAAAACGTGTTTAATCCACCTAGCAGTGAGATGATACCTATTTTTATCAATCCGCATGTGTTTTTTGCATGAATATTCTTCGGTGTTTAAGTTTTCATGACATTATTTTAATGACCCTCGTTTTAAGCGACAATTTGAGATTTTAATCACTCATTACTCTGTAATGTCGAAACTGCAAATCGGATCGAATTTGAATCTAGAAGTGTGATAATCGATTAAACATGCCATGATATGTAAGTTCCACTCTAGAGTTTACGGTAATTTAAGGTACTTCCAGAGCCGGTATTCAGGAACCAGCATAACCCAAACCGATTCGTATGGCCATATGACGAATAAATTACAACAGTTTTGAGTTCAACTTTGAAGCTTTTCGGGATTGTCATCTTCTATATCGGTTTGAATTTTAAAAATTCATCATCATGTAATTCGAGAACCGGAAGTCATAATTGGATAAAATAAATAATTTTTGTATATAAGTTTGTTTTAATTAAAATTTTTGTTTCTGAAATTTGATTAGGCTTTTTTTGAGAAACGATTTTATACTGGAACCGGAATTCTAAAAGCGGTATGGCCGAAGTCATATAAATTCACCTGAGAAGCTGTATAGTTTACATTTGTTTCAAAACATTTGAAAATCAGTTAAGACATCTTTGAGAGATCATAGCACGAATTAAATTTTTAGGTGCCTTCTGATCGACAACTGAATACCACTAAAACTGAAAAAAGTTAATTTTTTTATCGACTATCCAAATCTGCTAACCCGATAAACCTGATTAAATTATGTGGAATAGACATTTTTATACAATCCCCGAAACCGGAAGTTGGATCTGACTGAAAAGCAAGATGTTTTATAGAACTTTGAAACTTTTCATTTGAATCTTAGATGATTCTTAGATTTCATTTGCATCTTAGATCGGTTCAGCCATCTTCAAGAAAAATGAGTTACACAATTTTGATTTCGTTTCACATATCATCCTGTAGTTCCGAAACCAGAGGTCGGAACCAAACATAATGCAGGAACTTTGTTTGGGAGCATACGACTTTTCGTATGAATCTGAATTTGTAGAAAAGAAATTTTCCGAGAAAATTAATTGAAGTTATTTGTCACACACGCATTTGCTGATCTCGACGAACTGATTCGAATGGTATATGGATGTTATGTTGTTCCAGCATTTATTGCTGTAAGTAGTTTAAAACAAAATAATTAAAAAAAATTCTGCCATCATCTGGTTTATATATGTCATATTCGAACGATTATGTTGCCAAAAACGAGCCGTGCCAAAATCGGTCCGAGGCTAAATGTCATGAAAAAGAATGCTGTACACAATCCTTTTGGTTCTTAGAAACAATTGTATGTAACAGCCATGTCCAGCCATCTCTGAGATCTCGACCTCTTAGTTGACAACACACATACGGACACACACACATACACACACACACACACACACACACACACACAGACATTTGCTCAGTTCGTCGAGCTGAATCGTTTGGTATATGTCATTCGGCCCTCCGGGCCTCGGAAAAATTTTCGAAAGTTTGAGCGAATTCTATACCTATTTTTTATATATATAAAAATAGGTAAAATGTAATATTTAATATAAATAATATATTATATCATGACGGTAAAAATAATAAAAAAATAATGTTGCTGCTGTTTTATATTAATTGAATTATTCATTGAAACTATTTTTATTTTTGTTTTCAATATACTGTCTTTTAGTAATACTAGTGTCAACGAAGCTTTCTAATTGTGACCACTATATTACTTACGAGCAGAAAGTCGAACCAAATGCACTGATTTTTATGTTTTGAGCCATTGCAACAGTTTCAACAGATTATATGAATAAATATTAAACATTTTCAATTTAATCACTTTGTTCATACAATTTTTGTACATGACTTGAAGATAACATGATGCTCATTCATTAACATGCATTTCACGATGGAGAATCAAGTTGATTTTAAGACCAAACTTCAAACACATACAATTTACTGGGTTCTAGTTTTGGTTAAACCCGTTTTTTTAATTGCAATATCTCTAACGGCTATCAGTTCTCTGCATAGCACTATTTTATATCAATCGTTTCTTCTTGTAACACCAGAGCAGTAAATATGTGTTATGATAAACATTAATTTACTATCTTTCAAAAGTTACTCTTCACGAGTTTTACAAACGTATAATAAGCGAATTTCGTTTACATGAGAATGTTTAAGAAACGCGTTTGAATTTCAACTAAAGTGATGGTTGATTTTCCATTGCGATTTTGGTTTTGCTTTGTGCTGTTTTTGACATTAGACAGCATTAAAAACAACATATTTTTCAACTACTTCAATATGTGCAAATCAAATAGCAAATGGGTTGAATCAACTAATTATTAGTTAAAACAACAACTGCAAAAATAAAAAATTGCGAGATCGTAATTTTTTGATTGGAGGGTTTTCCGTGTAGTAATGGGAATTGACTTCAATCTGTTGCGATACTGTAAGTATCGAGACCTAAAGTATCGATACTAACAGTATCGCTCTGATGTAATATCGATACCAAAAATACTCGATTCTCAAAAGAAAGTATCGATACTTCAAAGTATCGACTCGGTATCGGACATCCCAGTGTCTTCACTTTTTGAGGTTCCCTCGAAAAACCGTACAAATAAAACGCGTGTAGAAACAGAATTGGATGTACATGTTACATGTTCTATAGCTAACGATTTTTTCCACTCGTCAAATTTCGAGTATAATTTCCCCGTATAAATCAGAAATCTCATACAAGCTGTGAGCTAACCAATATTTCTCGAAACGACGAAGTAAGAAAATATTTAGCTCTCGATCCGGTCTGGTCTGCCGGTCTGTCGGATTCAAAAGGCTAAGGGGCATCAGGATGACTCTCTTCCATGTACGACACTGCCGCAGTGAGATGCGCAGGTGGCACTATTTATGTAAACTATGACAAAACTAATACAACAACCAGCATCAAATTTGAAACGAGCAATAATGAATTAAACAAACGAACTGTAATTTAATATTTATGGCAATCTAGTAACCTCGGGGCGTTTCAGTTAGAAAATCCCAAACCAACAATTCCATCCGGCGTAGGATGCCATGGAAGTCAAGTGCATGTCAGAAATATTAGCCCGAAGCTGTTCAAGAGAGGGAAAATTTGGTTCTTACAATCGTTATGCCAGTGGAGTAGATTGCTTGAAGAGCGTCCCAGTGAAAGGGTTTTTTTTACAATAGCGTTTCCGAATAGTAACGACTTCCGGATTATTAGTTTGGGTTTTCTTTTCTATCACATGAACCGAAAAAAGAAAAAAACACACACTCACACAAACACTAACTTCTGAACCGACCGTCGGTTAGTCCCCTTTTCGTATCTCATTTCCTAATACCGCCCTTCGAAGTTTTGGGTCGAATTCGCAATGTGTTCGAAAGCGCAAATCACACTATCGCCGAGATTGATTACGGGCTAATCTATCTAGTTTTTCTTTTTGACAGAAAATTTCTTCTCGGGGATGCTTTTGTGTGACGGCTGGTTATGTTTTATCTGCTCCTTCCGGCAGGAGGCAAGCCCGGAAAGGAGAAATTCGATTCGAATCGCCATAAAAATTCGACCGGTAAGCGGGAGTGTGGAGGCGAAGTCGTTTAGATTTCCCTCCGAAGTTCATTAACTTTGTAATGCGAGAACTCTCGGCTGACGCCCGGGGCAAGCGGGAAAGTCACAATGTCGGTGAATAATAATAAATTTGTTGAGCAATTTTCTGTTATTTTTCATCTGAAATTAGAAGCATTGTGACAGCAGATTTTGACGGTTTGATTTATCTCATTAGGATAGTAATCAATATCTGTTACAATAGAGATTGTGCCAAAATAATCAATTTCGTTCTTTCAATCATCATAATTTTTAATTACTTTGCAATTTAAGCTGAAAAAACATCCAACAAAGCAAAAACACTTTTCTCAAGTGCTCTACCTTTTCTCAGATCCTACCTTACTGCGAGAAAATTGTAAGCATTTAGGAAGAAAACCCCACACTTGATTGAGTGGGATTTGGACAAGCCGACTCAAACAGTTTTGTTTTTGTCCCTCGTACGCGTATGTATTCTTTAGACGTGGTAAATAGACACAATCATACTCGGAAACGGCAACTCAGATAGCAAAGTAAACACCCGAGGAGTCTCTTTTCGCGACGGGAGTTTCGGAGAAACGAATTTTCCTGCCGAATTTCGGAACTGAATTCGGATGGCGATACTGGGAATTTAATGTCTATTTGGATTCTCTAGCATACTAATTGACGAACAAACACAGAGCAAAGAGATACTTTTCTCGTATTAGGCATGTATGACGGGGGTTAAGAGCTTTTCGGAGTCTCTAAATTAAGACGCACCGATTTGGCATCATATGCAAATTTTGGTAAATAATTGCTTCTACTTGTTCTTGTTGTGTACAGTTTGTGAACCAAATTCATTGCCTCGCTCTCTTACAGCTGTACATTATGGTTATTGAACATTTATACGTTTTTTTCCTTTCTCATAAGGAAAGGCTGCGCAAAACTTGGGCCAATCTTCCATTTACCTAAAAATTGAGGTCATCGCTCGTTACCCAAGTAGCACACGTTATTACACTTCAATTACAGTAACTTATATGAAACAAATTCATAGAACAAGTTGAAGACATTGCAACGTGCATTGTAACTGCTATGTAACCTGAAAGGCGTAAGAGGCGGAGCTTGTGCGACTTACCGAGGGTTGCCAAACAAGTTCTCAGTACCGATTTGATCCAGCGCGCACATCAGTCACAACGAAACAGAATACATAAGTTTGTATCAAGTTACAATTTGTTGATGTTTTTCTCATTCAACATTTATGACCAATGATTGGCATCCGATGATCAGAATTAAAATATAGAATTCAATATTCTTTAAACTCACTATATATACTTAAAATCTAAGTGCTATTCGATATTTATGGTGAAGTTGATCATTGTACTTATTGAAAACGTGCGCGCCTTCAACATTTTCGGTTTTAGAATATCGACATAACACATGGAACAGAATGGTTACAGAATGATATTCAAATTTTTAATCCCGTCGTATGAAATTTAGAGCTAACAAGTTCAAATGTGTTCAGATTGAATTTCTTTGTGATTAATATTAGTTTCTCATATACCAAAGTTGAAACAGTTTACCGAACACAACGAATAAAAATGCATTTTACGAAATTTACATTTTCATTCAATATTATGGTAGCCATTTGCATGAATTTTTCCAAACATCGCACTGCCGTGACAAAGCGTACATACATTCTCTCTGGTAGAAAGAATTTACTTCCCAAAAAGGAAACAAGTTTGCTTTGAACATATGCCGGCAAAAAATTGTGTATAATCACAAAATTAACTATACCAAATTACTTCAAATTGAATCAATTTTTCTCTTATTTCACTTTTTGATTTAATATTATTGTCCGGGATATTGTAGTGTGTCACTTTTTCATTTTTACATTTTGTTACGGTGACCAGTTTGCGACCAAAAACAGTCAATGCCAACACGTCGTGAGAGTTAGAGAGACTTTATTGTCAGCTTCATAATACTACTTGTTTCGTTGTGTCTTTCATGCGATCATTATGCAGCATAGGATTTATTTTCTTTTTTATGAATAAGTACAGGTGCTACTTGGGTAGTCTGGTTTATGTAATAAGCTAATTACCGAAAAATGCGGAGATGCACTTTAGTTGATTTTGGGTAGATTTATACCCAAAATTAGGTAGTGGCTGGTAAAAGCTTACGCACCGGTACATGCTGCAACGGAAAAAGAAAACACAACACGCCTTTACTAACGATGCACAAAGCGTTCATCCAATTTTCTCAACTTCAGAATCAGAGTTTCAAATTCATCTGACTTCCGGTTCCGGAATTACAGGGTGAATAGCGTAAAAAATAATAATTTCTGATTACCTACTATCCTCAGATAAAGCGTGACCGATTTTACAAACTTAAGGTCTTATGACCCCATACAAAACTTACATTTCAACCGGATACGACTTTCGGTACAGGAAGTATAGGGTGACGAGTGTTGAAAATTTTATAATGTCACTCAAAGCGGCGAAAGAATGAATCTTATAAACAATTTCTAAAATGAGCTCTAAACTATTCCAATCGTTACTCATTGTTAGAAGACGGCCTATCAAATTAATTCCGGCTATTCTGCTATATATTCAAAAAGATAATTCAGACTATTTTCTCGGAGATGCATCGGTTTGACCGATTTTCACGAGCTTATGTTTAAGTAGAAGGTGTTATAATCCCAAATAAAATTCCAGAATTTCATCTGGATCTGACTTCCGGTTCTGGAACTACTAGGTTAGACGTTAAAAATTTGATACCGCCACCTAAAGTGACGAAGCAAAAGAGGGAAGAATTCTTTTAATTAGGTTCAAAACTATTCCAATTTGTAGTTCATATTTGTTGCTTCCATACAAACCAACTTTGGCTATTCCTCGGAATTCGGTTTTAGAAGTATTGTAAATAATAGTCAAAAACTGCAATAAGGATCTCTTTCACCTTTCTTCAAGATGGCCAAATCTATTTGCACAAACTTATAGATTCTAAGGGAAGCTTTACAGTGTCGTGCAAAAATCCTGAATTTATTGTGGATACATCCGATTCCAGAGCTATAGGGTAAATGGGTTTTGTAGATTTTACTAGATTACGCCTGAACAAACTTTCCTGTTTCTATTCAATGAACATTCTTTTTTAGAATTCCACACTAACATCGAGGTAAGTTTCTGGTGGATTTATGGGCAGTGCTGCTAAGTAAAGGGTCATTTTTTGCTTGAATCGTTTTGGCAACACTGTTTTTGACAGCTCACGCGTCAATCGTGTTTCGGTTATTTTCAAACTTGTTCAGTTTGGTCTAGATTTGAATCATGAATAGTCGTTTAGTCTACAGTTTAATCATGAAAAACTATATTTAGCGACGAAGCTCATTTCCGGCTGAATGGATACGTCAACAAGTAAAATTGCCGCATTTGGAGTGAAGACCAGCCAGAAGAGCTACCAATGTATCCCAAAAAAGTCACTGTTTGGTGTGAATTATGGGCCGGTGGCATCATCGGGCCGTACTTCCTCAAAGGCAACGATGGGCGGAACGTTCCTGCGAATGGCGATCGCTACCATGATTGACGATTTTTTGACTAAAATAGAAGAATTGGACATGCTTGACATGTGGTTTCAACAAGACGGTGCCACATCCCACACGGCATGCGAAACAATGACAAAATTGAGAGCAGTTTATCTCACGTTTCGGACCTGTCAATCGACCGCCTAGATCGTGTGATTTAGCGTCTTTGGACTATTTCTTTTGAGGTTATGTTAAGGCTCATGCCTACAAGAATGAACGAGTCACGATTTACGCACTGGAAGCCAATATTGTAGCATTTATTCGATATGTTGGAGAGAGTGTGCCAACATTGAACCTGGCGCAAGGGCCATGTAAAGTGTAAATGCGGTCAACATCAATGTTGCTCGAATATCAAAAATACAACGAATGTCTATGATCATCGCTCGCTTTCCTTCGCCTTTGTTCGATAATCGTTCTGGTATTCGGACTTGTCCGTATATTCGGGCGCGAACAAAGCCGACACTGCTTCGTTACTTGCACGAATATCTATTCCTTGCAGTTGTTATTCGCATTGGACATACCCCCGAATGACTTAACGCGAATATCGAACGAATATTCATACAGCGATCATCGCCAAACCTAATTCGCGATGATCGTTCGTGCTGTCTTTGAAACATGCAAATTGAGATGTTTCCCCCCGCACTATTACCATAGTCTTATGTGTATGTGATGAACCATATTCCAGCATTTTCCCATTACTGCTACCCAACAATATATGATGAATTTATTAGATGAAGAATACTTCGCGAAGAATGAAACCAACGATCTTCGCCGTGACGCTATTCGAACCAATTCGAAGAATAAAATAAATGAACGAATGACAAACGAATGAATAAAACGAAAATGCACGATGTATACCAGCAGCGAAGAATGGATTAGTATATTCGGGTTCTCTACGATTATTGCTTATTCCTTTTGAACCCTTCTCTCTTTCGAGCAGTGAATAGTTCAACGTTGTTCGAGACTGGCATATTCGAAGGCAGTATAATCACAGCAAGGATGCGTGAATGAATTAGTTACACGAAGAATATTTGCAACATTGGTCAACATTTGCATGAAATTATATTCATCGTTCTATCGATTCCAATAAAGATTTCATGAAATGCAATCGCTGTGAAAACCGACTTTACAACCGAGGACCGAGTATCATTCGATTCCGTCGAGATCACAAAATGTCTGCCTGTGTGTGTGTGTGTGTGTGTGTGTGTGTGTGTGTGTGTGTGTGTGTGAATGTGTGTGTGAATGTGTGTATGTGACAAATAATGTCACTCAATTTTCTTCGAGATGTCTAAGCCGTTTTTCACAAACTTAGATCGAAATGAAAGGTCTTATGGCCTCATACAATTTTCCTGAATTTCATTTGAATCCGAACTTTGGTTCCGGAATTACAAGGAAATATGTGCAAATTTATGATAAAATGCGCAACCAATTTTCTCACAAATTTCTCAACCAATTTTCACAAAGTAAGGAGCAAATAGAAGGTCTTAAAATTGTTTTCAAAAGTCCTCGAAAAGTTGATCCAGATCCGACTTCTGGTTTCGGTATTACAGTGCGATTAGTGAAATTTTTCAATTTCATGAGTATTTTTTTCAAAAGCGATGTCGAAACGAGGTGCACATTTTTATAAAACTTACTTCTAAATTCATCTAGTTGGCAAGTTCTTGTTAGTTAGTGAATATATAAAACTATTTTAGGACTCCTAGTTTCCGGTTTCCGCTTCCGGAAGCACCAATAATAGTGAAGAAAATCTCCAAAAACGGAACTCACTTCGATTTCTCAGCAACGGTTAAGCCGATTTTCACGAATCATAACTCAAATCAAAGCTCTCACTGTATTTAAATATACTGTGCAATTTCATCCTGATCCGACTTCCGGTTCCGAAGTTATAGGGCGATGAGTGTCAAAACATTCAAATTCAAAATGACGATGCAAAACTAGTAGGCGACGGTACGTGTGACTTTGCTCCATTCGCAGCGTGCTTTGTTCAATTTCGTATAGCGTGCTGGGTTGCCACGTTTAAATCTATATTTCTCAGATGAAAAATATGTAAATTTCTAATCCTTTTATTCAATTTGTATCTACTTGTTAGTGTTATTACAAGATCATGATAACGATGATTTTCTATAAAAGTGAAGGGTAAAATTCTTCTAGATTTGGCTTAAAACTGATTCAATTTGTAGGCTATATTATCGTAAAACTAATTTTACTGCTTTACTAGAACATTTGCGGAATATTGATTGGACATATTTACAAGGGATCGATAATGTTAATGAAATGGCTTTCTGCGATGCGTTACTTCAAGGGTTTAGCTCAAATTTACCATTCGTCAAACAGCCCATCAATCCTCCTTGGTCCACAGTAAGGTTGCGTGAATTAAAACGGGTTCGCAATGTTTGCAGCGTAAACATCGTCGATGGCATAACTCTGAAACACCACGAATGTTCCAAAGTTCTAGTGAAAACTATCGTAGGTTGAATGCGGGGTTATACAAACCCTACGTTATGCGGGTTCAAACTGATCTTCGCCGGAATCCCAAAAATTTTTGGAATTTTGTGAATTCTAAACGTAAATCTTCATCAGTTCCTTCATCTGTTTGTTACGATGGTGTTGTATCCAAATCAACATTGGAGTCTTGCGACTTGTTTGCAAAGTTCTTTGCTTCGGTATTTGCTGGAAATACTGCCTCTGATATCGAAGCTAAGGTTGCAGCGTTGGATGTTCCTGAGAACTTAGTGCACATCGACACTTTCGATATTACTCCTGAAATGGTTGTTGCAGCGGCAAAGAAATTGAAACGTTCATTCTCGATCGGGTCTGATGGTATACCAGCAGCAGTCTACAGCCATTGTGCAACTGTTTTAGCCGTTCCTCTCTGCATGATATTCAACAGATCATTTGAGGAAGGAGTCTTCCCGACTATTTAGAAGCAGTCTTTTATGTTTCCCGTGTACAAAACCGGTGATCGTAACAATGTAAGGAACTACCGTGGTATAAATAATTTGTCTGCTGCTTCAAAACTCTTCGAAATAATAGTGAGCAATGAGTTGTTCTCTCGTACAAAACATTACATCTCAGTTGATCAACACGGCTTTATGCCCGGGCGTTCGGTCAGTACTAATCTTCTGGATTTTACCTCGAGCTGTATTTCACGTTTGGAGGAAAAAGTACAAATTGATGCTGTATATACTGATCTAAAAGCGGCGTTCGACCGAATTGATCACCGTATTCTTTTGTGCAAGTTATCGCGCCTGGGCGCAACACAAAAGTTCATTGACTGGCTTTGCTCTTACTTAAGTGGTAGAGTCTTACGAGTCAAGCTTGATTCCTGTATGTCATCCTCGTTTTCAAACATATCAGGTGTACCTCAAGGCAGCAGCTTGGGTCCACTTCTGTTCTCGCTGTTTTTTAATGACGCTATTTTGATGCTCGATAGTGGCTGTAAATTAGTTTACGCCGACGATTTGAAACTTTACCTTGAGGAACGCTCTATTGACGACTGCGTGCGTCGTCAAAAGCTTCTGGATGAATTCGCTACCTGGTGTCGAAGGAACTGGCTTATCGTCAGCATAGCAAAATGTCAGGTCATAACATTCCACCGAATTTTGAATCCATTACTTTTTGACTATAAAATTGACGGACAAACGCTTCAAAGAATTGATCGTGTTAATGACCTTGGTGTTATGTTGGATTCAAAACTCACTTTTAATTTACATCGTTCCACATTAATTACAAAAGTGACTCGACAATTAGGTTTTTATTGCTAAAATCGGACGTGTTTTTAAGGATCCACATTGCTTGAAGGCATTATACTGCTCGCTAGTTCGGCCTATACTTGAAAATGCTAGCATAGTTTGGAGTCCGTATCAACTAGCTTGGAGTTTACGAATTGAACGTGTGCAGAAAAGATTTGTTCGATTCGCTCTAAGGAATCTTCCCTGGCAAAATCCGCTAGATCTTCCACCGTATCCCGATCGCTGCCGTCTGATTGGTTTGGACACACTGGAACGGCGCAGAAAAATTCAGCAAGCAATTATTGTTGCGAAAATAGTAAACGGCGATATTGACTCTTCGAAGCTTTTATCGAGTCTTGATTTCCGTGCATCGCAACGGTCGCTACGTTCTACTAGTTTACTTCAACCGAGATTCCACCGAACGACGTTTGGATTCTATGAACCGATAACAGCATGCCTCAGAACATTTGGGACTGTTGAACATCTCTTCAATTTCGGCGAACCTACACATAAATTTGCGCAGAAAGTGTTACGTTCCACTATTTTATAACTTGACTACATTATATTCATTAAGACCTTTTATTGTCAGATGAATTAGAGATAAATAAATAAATAAATAAATAAATTAGTTACTAACTTAACGAACCGACTTCGGCTATACTGGTTCCAAGTTCCCGGTTCCAGAAGTACCGGAAATAGTGGTCAAAAAGTTTAAAACGAAACTCACTCAATTTTCTCAGAGATGATTTTATCGATTCTCACAAACAGGTTCAAATAAAAGTTGCTATAGTCTTGCTGTGTAGTTTCATCCTGGTCCGACTCGCGGTTCCAGGACTATAGGGTAAAGTGTGTAATCATTTTGTGCGACGATGCAAAATAAAGAAAAATTCTCATTAACTTGACATAACTGTTTACACGTTGGAAAGGTTATGTTAGTTTATACCAAAATAAAGTTTCATATTATGTTCTAGATTGAAAAACAATATCTTCGTAAAATCTGCTGGTGATATTTTTGAAAATATAAGTAATATGAGAAAGGCATCATTACACCACTAGGTGGATTAAAAAGGCTTTTTTTAAAATTTTAAATCAAATCCTATAGCTCTTAAAAAATCACCCATCATATACAGGAAATCCCATAGAACAATAATATGGGACAGCTATGTGTAGAGCGGTCGTGTTGTGAGCTTATCAACCAAATAGCCTAATAGTAGCTTTCAAACGTCTCTAAGCCTTTTGAGTTCGATTCAGGTATGTACCGTCAAGAAATTTTGGTGCACTGAAAAAACCCTACGTTTTGTCGGTTAAGTCATATACATTGATACATCTCCCGAACCGGGAATGCTAGACATAATTTTTCACTTGATCAGATACAACATTGCTGCTTATAAATAAGCCCAAGTCGTTCAAAAATACTTCGATGGCCCAATAGTAGCTTTCTAATAAACCTAAGCGTGTTAAAATAGGTTCGGCCATCTCTGAAAAAATTTAGTGGGGAAAAAACAACGCACTCTGTCGGTTACATCACTTATACCATCATATCTCCGGAACCGGAAGTGACAACCATTTGATTTTTGAATTTGTTCAGCTAGTAGCCTTCAAATGAACTTAAGTTTGTTAAACCATAATGGATTAAGCCTACCATTTTATATTACATGTTCTGTGTAAGAATGTTCAAATTAGTAAGATCAATTTCAAATCAAGATTGAAACGTCGTCTCTCCAAGCAACCCAAAGTTCCACGGTACCAGAAAAATATCCACTTTATTAGAGCTCTTCTCAGTTCATTGACACAAAGGAAGGGATAACAATCTGTGCATTCGCTTAATTTTTGCTTAACAGAGCTATTTAACATTTTCTCATTAATTCTTGATGATATTTGGGTTGAAGCGAATGTTTGTCGAATTCCGTTGATTGTAGGTTAAGTAATCAGAAAATTAAGGGATAGAAATGTTAACCAATTAGTCGATTGACATGTCTGCTGCCCGAAAACATAAATTCGAACAAATAATTTTTGGGCGAGACAAAGTTCGACGGGTCAGCTAGTTATTTATATTTTCATAGATATTACTAGTCGATAGTTTCAAAAAACGTTATTTGTAACTCGAATAAAAACTAAAAAGTATGATTGGGTTCAAACAAATACAACCTTTTCCAGTTGTAAACAATTATGTCAAATTAGGAAAAAAACATTTTCGTTTTTGCAGTTTCGTTCTAAGTGACGGTTTGCAATTTTAGACACTCTTCAAGCGCTATTCACAGTAAGCCGTGACGTATCCGTAACGGGACTGGACCGGATCCCGTCCGGGTTACGCTTCAAATTTGTTTAATGCAGTTCCATGTGAATATTCTCACTTCCTCGTTCCGTATCCGTGCCTGCATCTTCGTTCCGTATCCGTGCCTGCATCGACACACGCCCGAAGCACGGTCAAAGCATGCGTTGACTCAAAGTTACTATTGGCAGCTACTGAAATTGTCGCATGCTTCCATCCAAGGCTCCAAGATACAGGGGGAAATTCCACAAAAATCCTTAGCAATCTTCTTCCACATGTCTTCTGTTGGTTTCGGCATTGCATCGTCGATTAATTTTTCGGTAATTACACGACATATCTCGTGAACAATCTGGTAGACAGCCCCAAGTCTGTAACTAAATGCTATGCCTTTTTGTGTGTCTCCTGTTGCTAAATATCTGAAATCATGAGACGAACTATAAGCAAATACAAATTATAATACGGAATACTTCGACAAATTTTCAAGGACACATTTTGCATCGTGCGGTACACTGTCATGATACACTGTCAGAGTGACAATGTACTTTAAGGAGTTTTCTATAAAACTAGCAGCACTGAAGGGTAAGAACAAGTTCACCATAGTTACTGTTTATTATAGTAAAAAATAAATAAACAAACAGTTTTTATGTGATAATCAAGATCACAAGCGAAATGTAAGTTAAACAATAATCTAGAATGGTTTAGCCACCATGAATATACTACTAGCTGTATTGATATTTGTAGATTCGTGGGTGTTTGTGTTCATTTTTCATCTTTTGTGCTAGTGCCGGTGATATTTAGACTGATTGTTGCAGTTTAATACAGCAACGATAAACATAAACAAACAAGTTTGTTTAGCACCGTAGCAACTAGCATAAAGTGTTGCCAGAAACGATCTCCTTCCACATTTTCAAACTATCGCAATGAAAGGGAGTAATTTGCTAGGCTTACTTGTTCAGGCTGTGAACCAAACATTGGCGATTCGTTTGTATGGTACTTAGGGGTATTATTATTTGTATTTGCTATAAGCCATCTCAAGGTTCCTTACACAATTTTTGATTGGAGTTTTCTTGACATTTACAAAGAAATCTTGTTAACACATCAATGAAAATACCTTAAACAAACTGTCAGCCCCTCTCGGGAGTCACTACTAATCGGAATGTAGTGTCATGCTTTTTAAGACACGGATGAATTTTACTCAACAGCGAGTTGAAATAGGCTTCTGACATTCGGAAATATTCCTTGATCTCGCCAATCACAAGCTGCTTATATAAGGTGAAGAATTCACCCTCAACTGATCTTTTTCGCCAAAAGCTCGTGTATCCAAACCTTCTTTCTTTTTGTTTTGTTTGTTTTTTAACTGCTGATGATCTTCGTCATTCAGAGCAATTGCAATTATGGCCAATTCTTTGTTGAAAAAATGTGCCATTTTCGTGAGGAACAGAAGCACATCAAATGCCACTATTGTGTATGTTACTAATAGCAACGGTAGCGACACGGAAAGTGCACGGTATGATGAGAATATAATATATTGAGTCTCGTCTCTGCGGTAGCTTTTTCGCAGTTTACATTTCATAGTTGTATTCGCTTATAATTTTTATAATCTGCTTTCCTCATTAAATACTGATCAAGTAATAAAATGATAGAACCAATCTCGTATAAAGAGCAAAATTTAGCATTCAAAGATGTTTCTTAAAGATAGTTTACCATGTTGAAAAACGAGGACGACTATTAAGATTAGGTATTATTCAAAATAATTAAATTCTATAACTTATACTTGAATTTAGAAAACTAAGGTCAAATTTAAAAAAAGGAATGTAATACCAATTGAGTTATAAAATATATTATTTAATATTATTATAATATAGTAGTTCGTTGAAATAACATTTGTTTATCCGACGACGTTTTTTACCCCATCTATCCTTATGTCTAGCTTGTCCGATAGAAGTAGAGCACAATACAATATCGGGACTAGGGATCTTGAATTTACTGATGCATTATTGAACTAGGCAAATAGTTCCTAGAGAAGCATCATCCACTTTTATTGAAAAACTTTTACTGTTAGTTATGAGCTACCATAATTACAGTACCTCATACCATGGGTTCCACCATGTTCCGCAGTTCGTCGAGTAGCTTTCGCTCAAACCAAATTAACCAATCGATCCCGAGACCACTCGGACCGATGGACGTTGGCAATAGAAAATAATAACTCAGTTCCGAGAACTGCGAAGCAGCGCAGCAATGACTGCAATAAAGTCCGTTTACGGTGTGTGCATTGCAGGACTTGTTCGGGACCGTGTTGAACTGCACGAATGTTGTACGGCGCTGCCGGGCAATGCATCATAGTTCCCTCAGTGGCCCGTACTGGGTAACAATATGTTGCACAGATGCATCCCATAAAGCTTAGTTGTCCTAAACAGGGAAACATTATATTAGCAGTGCGAGTCCATTAGGAAACGTGAAGAATTATTTTATTTATTGGAGTAAGTTGTTTAAGTCATGGTGTTGCTGAAATGGTCCATTATAAATTATTTGCTGGTTCTGAACAACTGTTATCGTATTAAAATAGTTCCCGCGTTTGAACAATAAATGAATTCCAGTGTCAATCTGTACTCACTGAATCGTAGCGATGGGTTTTTTCTAATCATAGCAACCTAGCCATAGAGAAATACCTGCAAGTAGAGAAAAAATACAGAAATCAATCATTATTGGGTGCTATTACATACTATCATAAATAAAATTAACCTGGATTCCCCAGTGTAACAGTAATGTAGTTGGGCAACCCGTGACACCAAAAGCGCCGTGTGGTGTAAAATGGATGCGTAAATGCTCCTAAAATGCATGTACAAAGTTGCCTGCACATTCAACACAACCACAGTAGCTAATGGAAACAAGTACAACCGTTTCCCACTAGAAGCGCTGTTAGTGTGTCCGTACAATGGGAAATCTATGTTTATTTAGTTAATGAACAATCGACTGAAGTAGTCTTAATCGAAAAAAGTGACGAATCGTAATATTTTCAGTAAGATTTCATTTTTGTATTCATAAAAATATATACTGATAAAGTAATTTTCATCTCGGTCAAATATAGGGTAGAATAGGCAGCCTTGGGTGATTTTTTTTTACCACTAGACTTCTTTTGAAATTTCAACATAAAATTTTAAGTTGAAAATTTGTTGAAGTTTAGCTCAAGGCGACACAGCAGGTACCTCGGGTCGCAACTATTATCAAATATTAAGTTAAAAACCACCAGAGACGCCAGATCTGCAAATTTGTCTGTAAATCTGCAGATTTTGTACATAGTGCTGAAGAGATTTTTTGTTTTGCAGACTTTTGAAAATCGAGTTTTCCGCAGACTTTTGTCAAAATTTATAGACTTTTGAAATTGTCGTGATTTTTTTTTTGCTCACCAAGTCAGTATCAGCGTATCATACTTCAAAGAGAAATTGCTATTTGTTTGTCCCGGGTTGTCGGTTCAATCCATAGGGCGCTGGTCTTACAAACCAGTTGTTGTATGTTCGAGCCTCGACCTGGAAGGATTCGTAGTGTCAGTAGAATCGTAGCACTAGCCATGCAATGGCTCTGTACACCTTGAATCGGCTGCGAAGTCTTTTGAAACAGAAGGTCAAATTCCACTACAGGAATGTAATACCAAGGCTTTGCTTGACTGCAGATTTTGTTTTCGGATATACAGACGTTTGCAACCCTGTCTGAAGATATTTGAATTTTTTACCTGGCATCTCTGCAAACCACCAACCATTGCCGACCACCCCCTGGAGACAGGATTCATCAGAGTAGATCACCATTACTCCAACGCAACATTACCACTATTAAAGAAGTTAGCACAGTTTTAAGTAAATAATAAATTAAAATTAGAAAATATCCTCATCATCTTAGAGCTTAAGCAGTGTGAAATCATTAAATCAATAAAAATATTATCAACTACCGACTTTAACACACCAAATACCAAGCCTCAAAAAAAGTTGGAACGGTAACTTCGAGCTGTCATAGCTCAGCTGCTTTTCAACGAATCTCAATAAGTTTTACATCCTCGAATTTTGTGAAGTTCGTAAATTGATTCAAAAACTTTGTAGCAGACGATTGGTAAAGGAAAACCAATGAAAATTTGATTTTTCCCGTTCCAAGTTTTTTTTTCACGCGCCCAATATGCCCTATCTGCTTTCCTATTTTCTTTCCTTTGGCACACGTCGCATAGAAAATATTAGACACTTCAACTTTACCGAGTCATAACTTTGTTGTTAGTCAACCGATTTTTGAAATTTGTTCGCCATTGGAAAGGTACTACTTCCAGAAATAAAATGCACTGAAAAAACCCGAAAAATAGGGTTGTCGACCCAAAGTTATAATGAAAACTGTAGACATATGACCTCAGAAAAGGTGAGACTTTTCACGTAAATATCTCGAAATTTAAAGCAATGACCTATATATTTTTACACATCATTCGATTGCTAGTGATACCACCTACAATTTTCGCCCAACTACCATTCTTGCACTATCAAAAGAAAACCTTGAGAAATCGATGAAATTTTAAATATATATGAATTTTTCTTTTTATTCACATGTTTGTATATAACTCAAAAATTAAAGCGATGACATGTAAATTGTTCTGTTCCAAAATATTGAAATTATTACCAGAAACAATGTATTGATGAACAAAATTATATATCCGTTCAAAGAATCTCAAGAAATTTGGTACAAAAACAGAGAATTTCTATTATTGGGTAAATTTTGCACAAAAAAAAAACAAACCAAAACTTTGAAATTTTATGGCATATTTTTTTATTATTTTAGTTGAAAATTTATTATAAACACAATTTACAAAAAAACTGAAACTTGGATTTCACTGACAATCTTAAAATTTTCGGTGAATATACCAAAACTCTAAAAATAATTATATTTATGTATTGGAAAAAAGATCTAAACAATTTTTATGCACAACCCAAACGCAATTGATAACTACTAAAATTCTGATTTTGTTTTAGGTTTTCCGTAAAATCTCATAAAAATCGATAGAAGATCGGAAATTTCAAAATTTCCGATATATATTAGTTCCAACGTTTCTGCAAATCAAAATGAATATAATGCAATCCGTGTTGATTTAAACTGTTTCATATATCTTAAATTTTCCGCTATCCTAAACGAATTATAATCGATAGAACATTAAAATTTAAATTGCACAAACTTGGAATTATTTAGGTATGTATAGAATTGGAAAATTATTTGAATTTTCTATTAGTAAATTCCACTCGAAAATCTATCATATACTTGTTTACCAGTTCAGAAATAGTAGAACTACGAATTTAGCTCAAAAATCTTACGTAATTAGGTAAAACCTGTTTTTATTCACCTAATGGTGTAATGATGCCTTTCTCATATCTCTCATATTCTCATACAAAAAAGGTATTCTTCAAACAATTTCGTTATAATTTTGAAAAACATGCAAACTAGTGCATGAACTAGTGTTACCTACAGAATGAAACAGTTCTCAGATCGGTTAGGCCATCTTTCTCAGTGAAGTGAGTTCCACTATTCCAGGTACTTATGAAACTGGAATCGCCTCGAATGTTGGCTTTGCAGCAGCCTTTGCGATCAGCACCAACCAACCAATCTACCTGCAGCTTACAGTTGTCTTCGTCTCGAAAAACAACCTCCCCGTTTGAATGCTTTTTTCTAAGTGAAACCCTGCACTTATGTTACATTTGTATATGAAATTAATATTATATAGGGTTGACACTTTTAACACTTCTTAACCAGAAACATAAAATATTTTTTGTGATTGGATTTTTATTATTTATTTGAAGAGTAGGGTGCCAATATTTTGGATTCATATTTAATTTCGTAAAGCGGTAGGTAGGTGAGTGGTGTCAGCCGTCATTTGAAGTTATTTAGGAATTAACCTTGTTTGTGCTAGGGCACATAACCAATTTCATTATGTTCATGTTTCGTTTTAGCCTCGGCGGTTTATGTTGAATTGCAGATGGCATAACAGTTCAGCCTAAACTGCTAAGCACTGACCTAAGACGAAACGTAAAGATAATGGTGATAGTTTGATAATTTTCCAATTTGAAAAATCACCACACATTTTTTTTCCAATTTCAAATATCTTAAAATTGTCTGAAACGTTAAGATTTTTTTTTTAATTCACTGAAATCAGAAGCTTATTTTTATGCCAAATATCTTAGAATTGCCTGAAACGTCGAGATAACACCAGATCTCGACGTTCGATATCAGAAATCTTAAAATTCTAATTCCCAGAGAGTCGCAATTTTTCAAAAAAAAAAATTCGAGATGACTCATGATCTCGACGTTCGGTGAGGAAGCGCAAGAAAATCGAAATCAATCAATACATAAGTATAGGGAAATTCAATCGTTTAGTGAATCTGGAGGAGGTGTTCAAACGATTGCTTTTAAAGTCAGATATTCTCTGTAATAGCATTATCAAATAGAGTAACAAGCAACGCGAGTGAACTTCAACTTCTCGAATATGCACCTGAACTAGTTTTAACACTCTTTATTTGAAAAATTAAAAAAAAATATCTCCTCCGCCTTTTTTTTATAAACATGCTCGAAATTTTTTTCTGTCAAATGCAAGAAACTGTTTTTTTTTATTTGCCTCAATGTTAGATCTAGCAGTTCAAAAATAACCCATTTTTGAACTAGTTTCTAACAAACTCTAAAAGATGTTCAGAGATACCTAATACGAAAAGTTAAAAATAAATATGCTAGAGCAAAAAATCTGACTTTTTGAGGAAAACCCTAAATTGCTCTTTAAAAATATCTGTAACACTAAAACCGTTTCAGATACCACAATACTGTCTTCAGCAAAGCTGCTCGAAATAAGTGTATCTACAATTTTGCCGAAGGATGCAGTCCTGTATCTCAATATTACCGGAAACTAAGTTTTGGATCACCTCAATAATAACAGCCACCCTAATACCATGTACATCGAAATATGGCTTATCTTTCACTGATCATTTGTTTTGAAGACATCATAGCTTTAAAGTATAAGGTTAAGCCGCAAATATTTTTGTCCCCCTAAATTGAGGATCTGGACCACTGTGCAATGCAATATAACCCGGAAATTTTGAAATATCCGATCTTCCACCGACTTTTTTGAGATTCTACGGAAAACCCAAAACAAAATCAGAATTTTAGTAGTTATCAATTGCGTTTGGGTTGTGCATAAATTTTGTTTAGATCTTCTGTCCAATACAAAAATATAATTATTTTTAGAGTTTTGGTATATTTACCAAAAATAAAAAAAATGTTCAGTGAAATCCAAGTTTCAGTTTTTTTTTGTAAATTTTGCACATAATAAATTTTCAACTAAAATAATAAAAAAATTTGTCATAAAATTTAAAAGTTTTGATTTGATTTTGTTTAGCAAAATTTACCCAATAATAGAAACTCTCTGTATTTGTACCAAATTTCTTAAGATTCTTTGAACGGATATATAATTTTGTTCATCAATGTATTGATTCTGGTAATAATTCCAATATTTTGGAGCAGAAAAATGTACATGTCATCGCTTTAATTTTTGAGTTATATACAAACATGTGAACAAATTATAAATTCATATATATTTATAATTTCATCGATTTTTTAAGGTTTCCTTTCGAAATTCCAAACCATTCTTGTTGGACGAAAATTGTAGCTGGTATCACTAGCAATCGAATAATGTATAAAAATATATAGGTCATCGCTTTAAATTTCGAGATATTTACGATCATTGTAAAAAGACCCACCTTTTCTGAGATCATCTATCTGCAGTTTTCATTATAACTTTGGGTAGACAACCCTATTTTTCAGTTTTTCAGTGCATTTTATTTCTGGAAGTAGCACCTTTCCTATGATGAACAAATTTCGAAAATCGGTTGACTAACAACAAAGTTATGACTCGGTAAAATTGAAATTCTCAATATCCGCTTCGCGATATAGGTGCTGCAGATAGGGCATATTTTGAGCTTGAAAAAAAACTTGGAACGGGAAAAATCTGATTTTCATTAGTTTAGTATGACAAAGTTACCGTTCCAACGTTTTTTTAGGCTTGGTACTCCGCGTAACTTTTTTAGGCTTGGTATTAGCAGTATTAAACAATACTGTTCCTTGCCATGAAAATGATTGAGATAGTATTTCCCAATCAGATTCACATAACAAAATTCAGAAGTTGACGTAGAAAAAAACGTATCTTTGGAAATCTGCGTAACCTCAGAAATCCACGTGAAAAAGTCGTAGCTTTGGAAATTCGAGTAAAATAAAACATCCGCGTGAAAAAATCGCTAAAGTTCCGAAATCGACGTAGAAAAAAAACTCGTAACTGCGAAATCTGCGTAAAAAGTTCTTAAATTAAAAATAGATATGAAACATTTCTCCAAACAATTTATTCATGTGTCATAAAACCCTTAATTGTTACAAAATCGGAGAATTTACATATTTTCGCGAAAAATTGATAACAGAAATTGTATTTATAGAGCTCAATAATGTAATGTAAAAAGCCTTGGTATTACATCCCTGTAGTGGAATTTGACCTTCTGTTTCAACAGACTTCGCAGCCAATTCAGTGTGTACAGAACCATTGCATGGTTGGTGCTACGATTCTACTGACACTATGGATTCTTTCCTGGTCGGGGCTCGAACATACGACAACTGGTTTGTAAGACCAGTGCCCTATGCATTGAACCGTCAACCCGGGACATGTAATGTAATGTAATGTACCCATCTCAAAAAGTTGACCATTTTTGTCGTACTGTGTAATTGAGTCAGATAAAATACACTATAAATAGTTTTAAGGTTAGTCATAGATAAATGCATATAATATAGGTTTTTCATAATAATCATTCCGTAAAATTATGGAGAAAATCATTCTTACTTCAATCAATTACCTACCAGATATTAAGAACTACAATTGAGCCCTGTAATATTTCGAACAACACAACATTCGATTGCCATTCTAAGATCTATATTCATGAAACATTTTTTGCAACATTCGAATTGTAGTTTAATTTATGCAATCATATTCCCTGACTGACTAATTTCACTATCTTCTGTCAAACTGCAGACAAAAAAACTTAAATTCTGTCAATTCAATGATAAAATGTCTTGAAACCAAAAACTTACATTGACGTCGCAAAAATAAGGCTAATTTTTTTCTTTTGAAGTAATCAAATATTTTTGATGAAATTTTGATGGATTTGGATCACAGAAATTGCTGCTGTGCTAATTCGGAAATGAATACCAACAAGTACTGGAGCGTTAAACCAGAGCTGTTATCTTAAATCAGAAATAGTTGTAGGAATTTTCCTTAAACGCTGTAATTCAAAAAACAGTTCGACGAACAAGACAAACAGCTACCGTTGAATACAAGTCGTTCTGTTGATCCGGAAGCAACGGCACACGTTTGTTACTTGCTCGATTGTGTCAAAAGAAACACCTCTACCTCTGCAGTTCGCCCGTCAGTCTGCCAGCCTGTCAGTCAGTCCATCAGCTCGGAACCGTGAAAGTACAGCTAATCATACAAGCAATCATCGTTTTATGGGTGCATTTAGTTTGAGTGCATTTCCCTTCCTTTTTTACACTACCACATTCCTTACCAGCAACTCAGCTTCGTCTTCCGTCGACAGTTTCCACCCACCCATCTAATGGTGGGATGCAATTACGTCTGGATCGTAAAGCGAGTGAAGGTTTTTCCGTTTGCGATTAGTCAACATCACTCATGATTCGCGTATCGCGCGTGTGTATGTGTGTTTGTGGTTGATGTATGTATGTGCGATAGAGTACCGAAAAATGTGAAAAACTTTTTGGTGGTTTCACTCAGACGATGATTTATCGAGATCCAGTGAAATGTGGAATTAATATTAATTTATACGTGCTGCGGATCTGCTTCTTTAACTAATCAATCAATCAATCAATCAATCAATCAATGCAAATTTATTGCAAAACAATAAAATAAACAGTAACTTTGGTAACAGTAGCAGCAGCTCGGAAGTTTGTTTCTAAAGAGTATCCTGGTAGCCGATTACATGCAAAATTGAGTAACTGTGTACTGTTCATGATTTGCGAGACAGCTCCTGTATTCAGAATGGACCACAGAACTAAAACTTGCATTGATTTGATTTTGATGGAAAACAAATTGAACCAAAAATAAACGAATAACCATGCGTGTACTCCATACTGATTTTCAATGGAAACGCATGGTCAATTGTACAAATGTGTGTAAAACTATATTTTGTGTTTCACGTGAATTTTCAAAATACTCTTCGGTTATCATAATCTGTTACTTGCACATCCATCCAGTCCGAAGATCCAAATAAAAAAGTGGGCGAGTTAGTCTGTGTATCGCTTACTTTGATGGTACATAAAGTTGTATTTCCATGGATACTAACAAAATTATACCAAAAACAAATAATAGTTTTTTAGTTAATTTTTTTTAAAACTGGCAATGCTGAAGAATCACCATAGTAACGGTTTGTTATGATAACGAACTGGAAAAAAAAGTTTAATTCATTTCGGTGTATTTGAAAAACGAAATCGAAAAATTCATCTTTGTCCTATGGGTAAGTTTTCATTTAATTATTAATCAATTTCATGATGTTATAGAATTAGAATTATGTAATTATGGAAAAAGGTGGTAATGTCAGAGTCATAAATGGATGACGTGGGCCCTTATTGCAAGTATCACCACACTGTGAAAACCAACGTTATTATGAACATCTCGTGACCAACACTGTTCGTGATACTGGTAATAAAGACTGTCCCAGAAAGTATGGACGCCAGGCGCGTAGCCAGAGAAAATTTTCGGGGGGGGGGGGGGGGGGTTTAGAACATGGTGATAAATCAACACATGTACAATTTATATCACAATGTTTCCCATGGGTTATAATTTTTTGTTTCGGGGGGGGTTTGAACCCCTAAACCCCCCCCCCCCCCTGTGTACGCGCCTGATGGACGCACTTTGATTTCGCTGTAAATAATTCACAAGTGTTAGATATTCAAATTTTATTCGATATACTTATAATATAAGACTACAACAACAGAATATTATCCTCAACGTTTGCTACGTAGCCATTGTAGACTAGCTGGCGCACCTTCTTGCGAACGACACTTTTTCCAGTCTTTTTCGAACTGTTGAATGGTTTCGGCTGCCGAGACATGTTTCCTAAGATGTGCCTTCGTTAATGTCCAAAATTCCTCAATTGGTCGAAGTTGTGGGCAATTTGGTGGATTCATGTCTTTTGGGACGAAAGTGACATTTTTGGTAGTATACCATTCTACCGTTGATTTCGAGTAGTGGCAAAAAGCAAGATCTGGCCAGAAGACAACAGGATCCTTGTGGCTTCGACTCATCGGTAGAAGTCGTTTTTGTAAACATTCCTTGATGTATATTTCGCTGTTCATTGAAGCAGTGGTGATGAAGGGTTTCAAAATCTTCAAAATTCAACCGCAGCTACAAATTGCTTGCCAGACCATAGCTTTCTTACCAAACTTTTCGACTTCAATCGATGTCTCGGACTGGTTTAACACTTGCCCTTCTTGCACCGTATAATATTGTGGTCCCGGCAAGGATTTGTAATCGAATTTCACGTAGGTTTGGTCGTCCATGATTATGCAGTTCAAATTTCTAGCAAGAATCGTATTATACAGCTTTCGAACCCTCGGCCTGATCGATGCTTCTTGTTTCGGACTACGTTTTGGTTGTTTCTGCTTCTTATAGGTTTGAAGATTCAAACGTTCTTTAGCACGAAGAACATTTGACTTCGAAGTGCCCACTTTTTTGGCCACATCCCGACCTGGAACCTCCTTCTTTTGTTCGAACGCCCTCAGTATACGTTTATCCAACTGATTGTTAGCAGGATTTTTTTTTTCGACCCGTTTTCGGTTTATCCTCAAATGTGTTATCCTCACTGAACTTCCTGATTGCATTTCGCACGACTTTTTCACTTACTCCTTTCATTTTTGCTATCTTTCTCAGTGACAGTCCGCGTTTTGTGCACCATTTGTACACAATTTTTTGACATTGTTCTGCTGAAAGTCCACGCAATTCGAAACAAACTAATGAAAACGAATAAACAACTGCACAAGTGAAGAGTGTAAACAACAGGAGGCAGCCATAAAAATTGACAGATTCTGAACCATTGCGAAATGGCAGCGGTTTTTGGTTGCGTCCATACTTTCTGGGACAGTTTTTAGGTAAAATCAAGTGACATGTAAGTGTAGTGAATGTGAAAGTGAAAGTGAGAACGGTAATAAGGGCCGTGAATACGACAAAAACTTCAAGCTCCAAATATCGACAAAAACTTCAAAGCTTTCTAACAAATATCGATAGTCGTTCTCATAAGTTGGTTGGTTGTGAACCTGGATTCTGGACATGAAATTAAAAAAATGAATTCTGAAACTGAAAGAAGCACTGATTATAAAACTTAGTTTTGTACTTGGAGCTGAGTACGGAGTTTGGATCTGAAAATGAATTTTCCTCTGTGATCCTGATTGATTCCGAACATTAGCATTAGAGACCACCCGTGTTTTGCTATTCCGTTATTGATCAAAACCAATTAAACTTGAAAAATGTTTTTCTGAAACAACTTCCTTAAGAATAGCACTAAGTTTCACATTGCGTAAACTGCATTGATTCCTGCATGCTTATCAATACCGGCATCATCATGCATCACAGGAAGGGGTTGTTTCAAATAATATTATCATGTGTTTATTGCTCTGGGTAGCCGTCTACCGAGAATACGTTGCAATTTTATTGCGTTTTGTATTAATATCTGCTTGCTTCTTAAAAAAATTCTTCCGAAACCCGTAAGACTCCGGACAGCTGGAAGGTTTGCTATTAATTCATACATTTAATTCATTGTGTACTGTTGTTTTAATCAATTGACAGCCGTAATACTGGCAAAATATCACTCGAGCATAATCAATCGAACAACAACGCCTTACACGATACGAAATAATATCGATATCTACTCCCTAACTTTATTTACATACGTCCTAGTTAAACACGAATAATCGACGGAGTTTAGTCTAGTCCGATTTTTAGTAAGGATAAATACAGGGAACGATCACACCAGTATCCTGCTTCTCTTATTCGCATTTCTGTAAACGACGCAAGATGACACACCACTACTGAAAAAATAAAATGAAATAAACAATCGCGGATGTGATTGCTGCAAACCAAAATTTAGAATTTCTGTTTGAATCACACGATTGACTTGTAAATTTGCACACATTCCAAATAAATATGATAACACCGACAATGATATACAGATGGCGCTTCAGTAGGTTGACATCGTTTAATTTTGGGCGGTAAATTCGCAGTTTCCGTCATTCGAACATTTTCTTGGTTTCGCGAATCAGCACTATTCAATAAATAACACTTTTTACTAATCAACACACACTTCCCTTAGCTGCATTATCACTTAAAATAACTTTTTCGACCTATAACTTTACTATACGTTGCTAGATACAAATTGAAATTAGACTTTTTTGAGAGCAACACTTAGGCACCGCTTCGTACTTCCAGTGATGCCAACTCGATTACTGGAAAAACTATACGATTGTACTGAATTATTTATATTTTGTTTGAGTTTATGATTTTTTATTAATTTAATTAAATTTCGAGTTATTTGTGGCTATTTCATATTCTTGTACTGCCACATTTTTGAAAAGGCGCACCATATTGAAGTAAAAATGGCGGAACACATCTTTGTAATTTCATTGTCTCATTTCAAACTACCTTAAATAAAATTAAAAATAATATTGAAGCAATTCATTAACAATTTTGAGATTATAATAGAACAATTCTGAAACATTATGGAGACAATTTGGTCAACATCTTCATGAATTTTTGATACAATTTTAAGACAGTTTTGCAACAATTTCGGAACGATTCAAAATCATTTTGCAATAATTTAAAGACTAATGTCAAAATTATTGTTAAAAAGGTTTTGAAACAATTTCGAAACAGTTTTAATTTTTTTTAGATCTTAAAATTTTGATGTGTTTTTTTATGAAAGTTTAGAAAAAATTACTATTCAGTTTTGAATTGAGACTTTTTGAAATCGTTACGAAGATAAATTTGGAACAATCTTGAATAAATCTTGGAATTCTTGATAACTTTGAAACAGTTCTGGAACAAATTAAAAACAATTTTCCCAAATTTTCGATACAAATTTCAAATACTTATGTGATTTTAAAACAGCTTCGAAATCGTTTTGAAACAATTTGCTTAGTGAATTATGCTGCTCCGTTGGGCGGCATAAGTAGTTTTGCATAATCTGCTAATGCGCTGATGAACCGAGGGCGAAACGTAAAACAAATGAAAATAGTCTTGAGTGCTTCGGCAAAAAGCAGGAATCCATGAGGTACCCAAACCTCTGAATGACAACAATTTGAAGACAATTTTGGAGCATTCTTGAAACCATTTTGAAACAACTTCGGAACAAGTTTTGGACCAATCTGACGAATTTTGTAAGGAATTTTCCGAAGAGTTTAGAGCATGTTCCGCATAGCCCCAATAAGCATTGCCGCAGACACCAAATTAGTCGAATCAGCTGTTTTTATACTTTCTAGAAATTTTGTTTGGATCTTTTTCAAAACTGTGACTAAGCTGTAAATTGTGAGCTAGTTTTGCTATGTGTTCATGAAGAATGATTGTGCAATATGTGTAACGAATCGAAAACAGCAAAATGAGGATTATTATGGTAAATTTTTTGGACAGGATTGGGATTCAGAGGTGTTTAGGATTGGATTTGTGATAATTTTTAAAACTGTTTTGAAACTATTCAGCGTTGGTTTTGGACTAATTTTGAAAAGAATTGAATTTGATTGAATCAATCCCGTTAAATTTGAAGGCAAATTTGTGACAGATCTGTGAAGTTTTTGAAAAACAAAACTTAAAGAAATTGTTGAGTCAATTTTCGAACGGTTGGAAGACACTAGCAACAAATTTAAAAGTCTTCAAGAACGGGTTTGAAAATTTTCAAGATAGTTTCGAAACAATTTTGAAGCTGTTAGAAATTGGAACAATTTTGGAAAATTTGGAATCGAGAATGAAAATTCTTCAACAATTTGAAAACATCTCAGCATAATTTTGAGTCACTCTATGGCAATTTCAAGATTTTGAAACAGCTTTATAGATGCTCTTTTTGAATTAATTGTTAAATTTGAGATAACATTGAAACAATTTTTAGACAATTTAGGAAATATTTTCATATATTTTATGAATCAAGTGTTCTCCTGTAAACTTTTTCGAAAGTTGCGAAACTTTTCAGGAAAAATTTGAATCCATTTTGAGTCAGTTTTGAAACTGTTCTTTGAATACAGAGAAAATTTTAAGCACATTTTAAAGTCAATCTGAGACAATGAAAAATTTTTGGACACTCTTTCAATACTGGTTCTGCAAAAAGTTTCATCTTCAACTCGTCAGTGCACAACAGTTTATGTTGAACTGTAATGCCACCTTCCAGTTCAGTAGACAAAAATTAAAAATGTAAAACAGTTTCGAAACAGTTTTGAAGTTAATTTCATACTTTTTGGACAATTTTAAGATAGATTTTGAAGAATGCCAGAGATAAATAATTGAATCATTTCTGAAACTGTTTTGAATTATTTTTGTAAAATTTCTTACGCACGAGATGAATTTGGTTGAATCTATCTCTTTGAATTTTGGGGCAATTTTGAGACTGCTCAGTGAAATTTTTAAAACGATTTCGGGAAAATGTCAATTTTCGAACGATTCTGCGACGATAGAATCAGTTTGAAAATTAAAAATCATTTATAAATTGTTACAACAATTTAGAACTGTTTAAAAAGTTAAAACTATTTTTATTGTCTCAGAATTGTTTAAAAACAAACTAAACATATTCTTGAAATCGTTTTGATAATTTCTCAAGTATTTTTTTGAATTATTCGAATTAAATAATTTGGACTAAATACATTGAAAAACTTAAAAACAAATCTTGTCATTAGTTCGAAGCGATCCTATGACAACTTTAAAGCTTTACAATAACCTTACGGATATTTTATGTGTTTCGATTGTGAAGGATTTAACCTTGAGCTCTAACGCCACCCGGGTCAGGAAACTTTTCTGACCCTACGAGTGAGGTTGGGAATCAAACCCGTCCCCAATTTTGAAGTTGTTTTAAGATGCTTTTCAAACTTTTCGGAGGTAGTTTGGAGACAATGTTGAACCTTTGATCAACCAATTTGAGGTGAATTTTTCGGAAATCGAGGAAAATTTTTCTGAACAATTTTGAAGTTGTGAAATTGTTCTGTGACCTTTGCTCCTTCGGGACGTCAGGAAAGACATCGTGCTTCGGCGCAAATTGAAGTGTTTAGGTTTGCACTAAGCAGTTCAATTTGACCTGCTTCGCACTGACGAGTCGAAGACGAAACGTAAAGAATAGTCTGTGAAACTATTATGAAACATCTCTGAAACTACATCAATGCTATTTAGAATAATCAAAAGATAATTTCTGTCACTTTTGAGGCAGATTATTGAAACAATTCTGACACTGTTTTGAAGGACTTGTGTCGAATTGACGGATTTATTTAAATCAATCCTTTCCAATTTAGACTTTTGAGACTATTCTGAGGAATTTTTTAAAACATTTTTGAGAAAATGTTGAGTTGATTTTCGATCGATTCTAAGATAATTAAAAAATCTCAGGCAGCATCAGTTTGAAACTATTTTGAAACCATTTCAAGATAAGTTTGGGGCAATTATAAAACAGTTTTCCTTTGTTTCAATTATAGAGGTTTCAAACTTAGGGATATTTGCATCTTCTGACTAGAAAAGTTTGAAGTTTGAAGACAAACTAGGGACCTTTTTATCTTCGGTAAGTTTAGCAAAAATTATGTGAATAAAGATTTATTTTTAAGAAACTTTTAAGACCATTTTGAAAAGATTCTGAGACAACTGAAACAGTTTTAAAATTATTTTATTACTGTTTAGAGACAAATTTTAAACAATTTCTAGATAAGTTAGAAACAATTTTAGAGTAGTTTTTGATACAGCATTAAAATATTGTGGAAAAATTTAAAAGGACATTTTCTTAATTTTGATGCTATTTGGGATTCAATTTAAAATAATCTTGAAATAAATTTAAGACCGGCTGAAAACTATTTTGAAATATTTTCTGAATTCGTTCAAGGCTCTTCAGTGAATTTTTCGAATCAATGTAAAACTGAACGGTTTTAAAATTATTTTGATACCGCTTTGAGTCAGTTTTGAAACTGTTTCATGACTTTAGAGAAAGTTTTGAAACAATTCTAAAACTTAGAGCAAATTCAGCAGCTGCAAGATTCATGAAACTGAAACAAACGTATCCCCAGCAATCCGTTTTAGTTTTATTTATTCTACCAGTTCTACTGTCAAATTTAAAACTGGTATACGCTGCCGTTTTATTTTTTCTATATTTGAAACACAGATAAAACGCTGCCTGGGGCTGCCAGTTTATTTTGTTATAAATTCTAGATGTAAATTTTAAAACTGACATAAATTATGCATCCTAGAACTAGAACACTTTTGAATATGCCCTTAGTCTGCTTAGCGGATTATGTTCAACTACTAGGTGGTATAACAGTTCAACATAAACTGTTATGCACAGACGTAGCGAAGATGAAACGAAAAGCTAATGAATTCTAAAACAGTTTAAAGACAAACTTGGGACTATTTTTATACGTTTTAAGAACCAATCTCCTGGTAGCTTAGCAAAAATTGTGTTTCTAAATACTAAATAAAATAATTTTCAAAACATTTTGAGTCAGTTTTAATACCGCTCTGTGAATGAAGAGAAATTTTTGAGTAGCTCTCAATAACTCTTCCGAGACAATTGAAACAGCTTTGAAATTATTTTTTTACAAATTTGAGAAAATGTTCAAACCATTTCAAGATAAGTTTGAAACAATTTTTGGAGCAGTTTCTGTACATAAAGAAATTGAGACACATTATAAGGATATTTTTAAATTAGTTTGAATACTCCTCCTTATTTTTGAGGTTATTTTTAGGAATAAATTCAAGATAATGTTGGAACAAATTTGAAACAATTTCATGATAGGTTGGAGACTTTTTTGATATATTTTCGGAATCAATTGGAGCAGTAGCGAATAATTGTGAAACTTTGCGTGATTTTTTTAAATCAATTTTGATACCGTTCTGAGGGAGTTTTGAAACTATTTCGTGAAATCAGAAAAAGTTTGGAGAAAATTTAAGGATCATTTTGAAACGATGCTGAGATGATTGGTACAATTTAGAAGGTACTTATTATCAGTAGGTGCTAATTATTAGTCTTTTTCGTCTTCAACCCGTAAGTGTATAACAGTTTATGTTGAACTGTTATACCACCTAGCAGTTCATCAGAAATCATGAAGTGTTCATGTTTTTTTGAAGAAAACAAGCCCAACAAAGTATGTAGTTTGAAAAAGATTATTATGAGATAATTTTAGAGATAACTTAAAAACCATTTGAAAACTATTTTGAAATGTTTAAGTTTTGAAACAATTTTCAGATATTGAAATTTTCAAACAGTTTTGTAAAACTACTCAACTCTAAAATTTGGTTGCATCAATCCCCTTAATAACCATTACCAATGGTCGTCCGGTAAGCCGCTTGATGCTTCGCATGCGGAACGTCATAATTACGCCTTGCATTTTACATTAGATTACATTAATTACAATGCATTGAAAATTTTAAACCAAACCGAACAAAGAACGAAGGGCGACCCACCGTTGGAACCATTGTACCATCTAATAAATTCGAAAGCGAATGAACCCGTTTCGAAATAATCCTTCTAGTTATCATTGGCCTAGAGCATTTACCGCCCGAAGCTACCGATTCGATGAAGTCTAATCTTTAAACAATAATGAGTAGATTAGGTTGCGGTAGCATAGTTCGGCGAAACGTGAACTAATTGGACTAAAGAGGATTGTTTTCTGGAGCCTGTTGAGCGCAGTGAGAAATTTAATCATGGTTTCGTGCCCGAAACTAGACTGTACAATTGCGTCGATTGCGAATTAGTATGCAATCAATGCAATGCAGAGCAAACATGTTTCGTTCGCAGTTTTATTTGTTCTATAATAGTAAATTGTGTTTTCCAATTGGTATTTTATATTCAAATCACAATTAATATTAACCACAAACGACAAACCTCATCACTAATCGATGACATACTTATGAGTACAATTTTCTCCGCACCTACTAAATACCGGATACCGAGCAATCAGATGGAAGATTACGAAGCAGTCCGAACTAAACCAAAGCAATTAACGCCGATGATTGATGCCTAATCCGAAAGCTAATGATGTCTCGACTGTCGGCTTCCGGTGCGAGAATGTGTGGTTCATGTTGCGGCAGCGTACGAGTTGTTCTCCGTGGGTGGCGTCTGAGTGATGCCACGGTGCGAGATCCTGTCACCATCAGTCATCCGCCCTATCCGGAAACGATGAAGAACTATCTTGGTGGCGCCGGTGTACATAATCGTTCCCGGCGTGAGTCGTTAGTCAATGCCTATCCGTAGATTTGTCCGTTTCCCCCATAATAAAGGCTTCATGGTGACATTTTAGTTGGTTATGTTGCCTTTGATTGATACGGAACCTACATTTGCGGGTGCGCATGAAAAAATACACATGTATATCAGAGTAATTTTTGGGTTGGTGATAGGCGGTTTTTTTGTCACAAATCAAACGGTAGTTGAAAATATTTTCAATAGGAAAATATAACAAAATTGATACTACATACGTTAGTCTTTTTTTCATAAATATGTTTATTCGGTCGCGCATAAATTTCACCCTCAATAGCACCACGTTTGGCTAAAATATCGGCTCTCTTATTGCCTGAAATAGAGCAACGAGTCGGGACCCAGACTATAGTGGTTTGACAAATATTCAATATGTCGTTCAGGTACTGTCTTATTTTGCCCAAGAAAAACGGTTCATTTTTGCCAGCAGCGTTAGAGCGATTGGCTTCAATTGCACTCAGACTATCTGTGAAGAGAAAAAAGCCTCTTCAATTCGTGATCCGTCCGTGTAAAACATTTTCTCAGAATCAATATGCCTGAACTTACTTGCAAATATTTTTGGGATTTCCATCGAGCGTAGGTGATCCGGAATTGCACGCAAATCTCACTGCATGGATGCGTCGAAAAATAAAGTTGAATCAGGGACATTTAGGAGGCTGACACGGATAGGAATATATCTTGAAGGGCCGATTTCCTGTGACATTTGGTGAAAATATACTGTCATGAATCTTGTTTGAGATTAAAGCTCAACTAGCTTTTCGAAGCTATTAATAACCAGGGGATTCAGTACCTCACATCTTATTAGCAGTCGCGACGAAAGCACCAAAAAACGATCTTTCTATGGAAGAACTCCCGCCAGAAATTTTGTTTCAAACTAGCGGACCCTGCACACTTCGTAGCGCAATAATATTAGATTAGATGTAGAAAATCAAAACTACTTATCAATTTTAATGATTATTGAAGAAAAATATCATTATAATGCTCTATGATAGTGGCCCCAACCTTTGTATATCGCGGACCACAGGACAGAATGTATAAATCCGATGGTTTGCCGAAATGCAAACAGGCAGCGTAGAATGTACCATCCGAAAAAACTCTAAATTCACGCTACAGACTCATAACAATTATTGACGGTAATAGAAAAATTAAACGGATGAGAAAATGACGTTCAAATTGAAATGGCATAGCAATGGGCATCGTTGGAATGCGTGGAATGAAAACTTTTTTCTTCTAATTTGCCATTCAAAATTGTTGTCTCGACAACATTTGCGATTAACTATTGAACTTTTAATTTTTTTTCTGTACTTGTTCCTCTATTGTCTGCACTTTATTTTATACTTTGTGTACTTGTTTCTGTAATTTGTATGTTTTTGCCATTCTCATATAGAAAGATTATGCAATCACTTGAAAAACCGACTAGTGAAAACTAGTGTCATATACCATTCGACTCAGTTCATCGAGCTGAGCAATGTCTGTGTGTGTGTGTGTGTGTGTGTGTGTGTGTGTGTGTGTGTGTGTGTGTGTGTGTGTGTGTGTGTGTGTGTGTGTGTGTGTGTGTGTGTGTGTGTGTGTGTGTGTGTGTATGTGTGTGTGTGTGTGTGTGTGTGTGTGTGCGTATGTGTCAAATAATCTCACTAGGTTTTCTCGGAGATGGCTGAACCGATTTTTACAAACTTAGATTCAAATGAAAGGTCTCGTGGTCCCATACGGAATTCCTGAATTTCATCCGGATCCGACTTTCGGTTCCGGAATTATAGGGTAAAGTGTGTTCAATATTGTACACCGTCACTTAAAATATTTTCGGATGCAACAAACATTTAAATCGTAATTAAGAGTGCGTACTAGAAGAGTTTGTGTGTCATGTTAGTTGGTGTCTGTACGAACCGACTTTGATTATACCGGTTCTCGGGTTCCGGTGCCGGAAGTGCTTATAATAGTGAACCCATTTCGTTTTCTTAAAGATGACTTACTCAATCAAAGCACTGTTTTATTCTGTATGTTATACATAAACGATCTCTTGGTTTCTTTCAAAAATCGAAGAATAAAAAATTTTGAATATAATACCACAATATTATATACACGAGAAAGGCATCATTACACCACTAGGTGGATTAAAACAGGTTTTTTTTTGTACATTCTGTGCTTGTTTCAGAATTTGTTCCTGTAAGTTCTATACCTGCTCCAGTATTTTCTGCATTTGGTCCTGTCACTTTTGTACTTATATATGTACCATCTGCTCATTCTGTACCTTTTTCTGCACTCAATTGTGCACATACTTCCTTTACTTGTTTCCCTCATTTCTGTACTTCGTTTTGTACTTTCTGCACTCGTACCTTCTTTTTTTTCCTGAACTTAGCTTCTGTACTTGTTCCTTTTATTTCTGTACCTGTAGCTGTCCCTGTGAATTTCTCACAGCTCAAAAATTATCTTTGGATGAAAATTATTTCGAATACCCTTGAATTAAAATAATCGAACGACCCTCATGATTGCTCGCGATCAGTGAAGTAGAATGGTATTTTTCTCGCACAGTATTATCCTTCCTGTTCCGTAAAAATGAATCATTTGACATTTGTTTTTGATTCGATCTCATCATTTTTCCCCAATTCTGGTACACACGTACACTTCGCACTTTAAAGCAGTTTTTCCCTGCTCTTAAAAGTCCCAAATGATTCAAGCAAAATACAACCAAAATCAGTTTGACGGTTTATGAGCAAGAGAGTGAATCATTCGAATAGGTAAAACATGTCGATGAGTTCCCAAATCTCGATTCAATCGATGTAAATTAAAAACAGAATCAAACGGGATGGTTCGAGTACATTAGATGAAACTGTTCTTAGCCACTCAAACCCAAATAGTTTGAAATTTTGAAGTACTCTGGGTTGTTATAATTCGAATCGCGTTTGGGCCAATTGAAGACGTTTGGACTCAAATAAATAACCGAACTTGCAATTTGAAGCAATTGACGAAATTTGGAGTTTGTTTACACAAAATCCCGCCCAAAAAATCTTTCAATGGTATAGCACGGAAAATGCTTATGAAAAATTTAAGCCGAAAAAAAAACAGAAATGGAATTGTTCCAAAAAGTAGAGAGCCGAACAGTTTTGGTGTTTGAGTTAACGGTCTTAATTTGAAGTGACAGCTGAGGTGTGCTGATCCTGTTGTCTCAGTGCATTGTTAAAGCAATAATCATATCTATCAAGAAGACACAATTCACAATTCTGGAATTTTAGGAAAACAACGAATCACAAAAAAATAACGTTAATCACTTTCTTTTCTTATAGTCGTTTTATAATTTGACTTCACGGTATTGAACCCAAATTTATATATCGGAAAATGGAAACCTGTATGCTGTTCATTTGGCGCCCTTACTTAATTGAACATGTGATTCGTAACAAAGAAACACGTGAATCAAGTAGGCTCAGTGAAATTTTTGCACAAATCAGCTCGTTTGGCGCCAAACGGTTTTATTATGTCGTTTTCGCTTGAGAAAACTGAAACTGACCCAGGGTAGTTTCATCAAACAAACACTTTTCACGAAACTGTGTTGATTTCGCCCTTAGCAACGAGGGTTTAAGCAAACCTAATATTAAAACCAGGTTCGAAACTGACTCGATTTTCAGTTCAACAGCGTTGAAACTAGGTTCGAAACTGGTTTCAAACAAACGGTTTGACAGCAGTTAGAGTGGAAACTGGGTTAGGTTTGGCATCAAGCGAAAACGACATTAATAATCTAGTTAACATATTTTGCTCTCCAGCGGGCAGCAGCATTGTATAACTCGATACGCGCCAAACAATCATTGGAGATCTAGCATGCATTAAATGGAAAATTTCCAATTCTAATCGAACCAATTTTCTAGTTTTCTTCTACTTTCCCGAAGGATTTTCCTTATGTACTATAGCCTAAAACCTCCGCATAAACGTCACCTTTCGAACAAAAAAAAAATCATTTGAAGATCGGCCCACGCATACCAGAGAACATTAGCAACACACACTTTTTTCGCTATTATTTTATATATATAGAAGATAGAGAAGTAAATATTACGGAGAACAGAGTAAAAAGGGGGTATGGGAACAAAATGACTAAGAACGACAAAGATGTAATTAGTTGACATCGAGATGGTGAAAAAACGTGGGAGGGAGAAGCAGAAAAATTAGTGACAGCAGAAAGATCCTGTTAGTTCCAATGAAGATGGTGGACTGACGAGGGATGGAGAGATTCGGGCGGGTGTTAGTGTCGAACCTGTGGGTGAAGTTTATTCTTAGCATCAGTCGAGGAACAATAGAAATCACTTGAAACATTGACTAGTGAAACTAGACTAGTGTTCTATATCACTCAACACAGTTCATCGAGTTGAGTAATGTCTGTGTGTGAGTATGTGTCAAATTTTGGCTTTTAGGTTGGGCTCAAAACTGATTTATTTTGTACACAGTTCGAAAAAATTTTGTGATTTTACATCTTATAAGATGCACATAAATGGAGCGTCGTATTTCACACAAATTTTTATTAAAGAAATTGTAAAATTGTGTGATTAGAAAATTACATGGCTTGAGTTCGAACGAAATAAAAAACAAAAGATCGTTGGCAGCAGAGCGACTTGAACCGAAGAAATTTGATCACAAGTACAACGGTTACTCGACTAAACCACAGAGCTCATATCTGTTCATTGAATAATTGATACAGAGTTCAAATTACACTCGGAGCGTGTAAAATTCTGTGCGAGTGGAATATTGCGTCATTTGAAAAATTAAGTAGTTGTGAATTGTATCGTTTGTAGAATTCTGTCACTAGTAAAATTAATAATTTTTTTCTGTGTAGGCTATATTAGTTACTTACTAAATGAACCGACTTCGGCTATAACGGTTCCCAGTTCCCGGTTTCAGGAGTAGTGTCGGTTCTTGAGAGCGGATTCTAAGAAATGTTCGAATGCTCCATCAAAATCTTTGCAATATGAAAACTTTCAAACGGATTTTTTTTCAGTAGATGTCAGAAAACGATGTTCAAAGCCATTTCCAAATAACCATCCATGCATAACCAATGCACAGTGGGAAAAAATCTATGAAAATGAGATAGGTCAACAAAACAAAAGCGTTTCTTATGTAAAAATGTCTAAGGAATTGAAGGAAATGGTTTACAATGGCCGCACGAATCGCAATCCTGCTCGTTTTACCCCAAATGTACAGCAGTTTCCTATAACATTTGCTTTGTAACTCGAAAAGAAGTCGAGTGCAGTATTCTGGACTAGCTTACTTTCATGTAAAAAAGTCTGTAGAATCGATTAGAAGAATTCCTCCATTTCATGAGATCCTTACTGTAAATCAGCCTCATATCTTGGTAAAACTTCTTGCAAGTTTGCTTAATTTAGCTTATATTATGTAAAAAAAAGTCTGGAGAATCGAATGGAAGAACCTACACTGAAACGAAACGTTTTGATTACTATTTTACTAAGTTCCTTTAAGATTTAAGGGTGTTTTATATCGAGATCTCACGAAATGGAGGAATTGGGGTAGAACACCTACCAAAACGTTTCGTGCGGCCAGTAGATTTAGTAAACTTCCAATAAGTTTTATCGAGATTTAAGGACGATTTAAAATAAGATATCATGAATAGTCACCAGAACGTTTCGTGCAGCCAGTGTAGGCTCTTTCATTCGAATCTCCAGACTTTTTCATATAATATAAGATAATTTTCGTTCGCTTTCAACGTGGTTCGCTTAAGACTTGAGGGTGACTTAGATGAAAATTTCACATATTGGAGGAATTGGGGTAAAATAGCTACCAAAACGTTTCGTGCGGCCAGTGTACATTCTTCCATTCGATTCTCCAGACATTCTTACATAATTACGGTTTCTTTTCAAGTTACAGAACAAATACTATAGAAAACCCTAAAACTGCTGGGCATTTGGGGTAAAGCGAGCAGGATGGCTTTTTCATTCAATGCGTATCTGATTCTTTCCTTTGATTTCTTAATTAGCCATTAACATCCAAAGCCCTCCATTATGCACATGTCTGTTAAGTACTTCATATATTGGAATAAAAGAAAACTCATATTACAGTAAAAGCCGAATGATATGTGCTCATCACAACATGCCTCGTTGTTTTTTTTTGCCAAAGTAAACAAACAGCCTCTGCTAATTAAATTTCAAAAAAGGGTCCGGTATTGTACTCAGCGCTCCGCTGAGCGTCGTAAGTAGCAAGCAATCAACTCATCCATTTGGTCGATTTCATTTGCTCAGGAACAAAGGATGCTGGATATTACATGCTTACATTTCAATATTATTTTTTGTTCATTTTCCGATAATATGCTGATGTTCATTCGATTCACATATTTTCGCTCAAGGGCTTCCGTGCTACCAACTGGGCGTCCATCACATCCGACTACGGAGTTTCGCAATTATAACAAACGTAATAACAATAGTCGCCATCGAATTAATCAGAACCGTTTTTTTCAGTTCTTTTTTACCGATATCAATATGATAATGCTCGAGTTCCTTGATATTCGTACGTATGAAATCAACTATATCTCACGTACTAAGATAAATTTGTGTAATTTTACCCAGGAATGACAGTTTAATTCAATGCAAGATTTTGCTTTTGATACGTTTTTTAGTGTTGAAACATGTCTGCATGAAAGGTAGAGTTTGGTCTATAATTCATTCATGAATGGGCGCAGGAAAAGTTGGACGAAGATCCCCTCTTTTCGCGAAAAATTTTGTTCAGAGACAAAGCTCATTTCTGGTTGAATGCATACGTCAACAAGCAAAATAGTCGCATCTGGAGTGAAGACCAGCCAGAAGCATTGTATGAGCTAGCTGAATGCATTCCAAAAAAGTCACTGATTGGTGTGGATTATTGGCCGGTGGCATTATTCGTTAAATACCGGCCGATATGTTGGAGAGAGTGTGCCAAAATTGGACATTGCGCATGGGCCATCTAAAGTGGAACCGCGTTCTATCGACTCCAATAAATATTTCTCAATTTTCTCAAATTTGTTGTTTTTACCTTTTTTATATATATAAAAAATAGGTATAGAATTCGCTCAAACTTTCGAAAAAATTTCCGAGGCCCGGAGGGACGAATGACATATACCAATCGATTCAGCTCGACGAACTGAGCAAATGTCTGTGTGTTTGTGTGTGTATGTGTGCGTGTCTGTATGTGTGTTGTCAACTAAGAGGTCGAGATCTCAGAGATGGCTGGACCGATTTTGATCAAACTAGTCGCAAATGAAAGGTCTCCCCGTCACCCAGAACGCTATTGAATGGTTTTGAGATCGGATGTTTACTTTTTGAGTTATATGAAGTTTTATGTCAAATTTTTCAGTTTTTTGACAGTATCTGTCACAATTGACCTTGAAAACAGAATATGTTTTCAGACTTAGATTCCGCACGGTAATAGCTATCCAATAAGCTATAGATTGTTAAAATCCGTCCATTTTTAACGGAGATATCGAATTTTTTGTGTAAGCGACTTTTCCCCCATATTCCAGCAGTAGAAGTTCTGAGCGCTGTATGGCAAAGAAAGGCTTGGGAGCAACGTAAAACACGATTTTTTATACTGTTACATACAATAGTTTCTAAGTACCAAAAAGACTGTGAACAGCATTATTTTTCATGACATTTTGCCTCGGACCAATTTTAGCACGGTTCGTTTTTGGCAACATAATCGTTCGAATATGACATATTGGAAATATGGCAGTACTTCCGAATTCTGAACAATTTCATAATTATATTGATTTAAACTGCTCACAGCAATAAATGCTGGAAGAACAAAACAGCCATATACCATTTGAATCAGTTCGTCGAGATCAGCAAATGCGTATGTGACAAATAATTTCACTCAATTTTTTACCTTATTTTCGAAGATGACTCAACCGTTTTCTACAAACTCAGATTCATATGAAAATTCGTATGCTCCTAAACAAGGTTCCTGAATTATGTTTGGATCCGAATTCTGGTTCCGGAACTACAGGATGATATGTGAAACGAAATTAAAATTGTGTAACTTATTTTCCTCGTAGATGACTGAACCGATCTAAGATTCAAATGATATCTAAGAATCATCTAAGATTTGCTGATTTGAATAGTAGACAACCAAATAAACTTATTTCAGTTTTAGTGGTATTCAGTTTTCGATTCGGAAGGCACCCAACAATTTAACTCGTACTACGATTTCTCAAAGATGTCTATACTGATTTTTAAACATATTGAAACAAATGTAAACTAATTAGGTGAATTTGTCTGACTTCGGCTACACCGATTTTCGAATTCCGGCTCCAGTATCGAATCGTTTCTCAAAGCTCAATCGTTTTCTCAAATAAAGCCAAATCGAATTTCAGAAAAAAATTCAAATTAAAATAAACTTATAGTCCCACATAAAATTAATTAATTTTATTCAATGCTGACTTCCGATTCTGGAATTACAGGAGGATGAATTTTTAAAATTCAAACCGATATAGAAGATGATAATCCCGAAAAGCTTGAAAGTTGGACTCAAAACTATTGCAATTTATTCGTCATATGGCCATACGAATCGGTTTGGATTATGCTGGTTCCTGAATACCGGCTCTGGAAGTACCTTAAATTACCGTAAATTCTAAAGTGGAACTCACTTCGACATATCATGAAAAGTTTAATCGATTGTAACCTTTTTAGATAGAGTAATGAGTGATTAAAATGTCAAATTGCAGCTTAAAACGACGGTCATTAAAATAATGTCATGAAAACCGCAGAATATTCATGAAAAAAACACATGCGGATTGATAAAAAAGGTATCATCTCACTGATAGGTGGATTAAGCACGTTGTTTTAATCAAATCCTATACCTTCTATAAAATCACCCTTTTAATCAACATGCGTTAGTAGCAGTGCTGTAGTGAGGGTGAGGCGAGTGAGGCGAGTGAGGCGACCGCCTCGGGCGCCAACATCCATGGGGAGCCAGAACATGATGGAGTTGGTAAAAATTAGTTGTATTCATAGTTTATCAAGAAATTAATTCTTTACAATTTTTCCGGGAAACCCATTTAAATTGTATTAAATTTCAGATAATTCAGATAGTATTACCACTGTTACCAGAAGCCATTAATAATAGAGAACCACCATTCAGTGACCACCGTAACAATTATTTTTCATGAACAAGAGGCGTCCTTTTCTCGATTGTTATTGTACATTTTGACCATCCTAAAGAGCAAATCTGCACATTCTAGAACTCGACCACATTTCAAATCAATTTGCTAGAGCTGAATTCTAAATCTGAGCTCTGAAACTCAATTTTGTTGATAGATTCTGGAACTGGACACAGGTAACGAATTCTCAAACTGAATTCTAAAGCTGAGCTTTGAACATGTGTTTTGTAACTGAACTCGAGAACAGGATTCCGTTTAGACACTGAATCCTAAACCTAAATCCTAGCACTAAACTCTGGACCCAGATTTTGGTTTGCTTCTGAATTTTAATTACAGAGTTGTGGTCTAGTATTCAGTTTTCAAATTAGGATCCAGGATTCAACTCCGAGATTTAGTTCCAGAATTCAGATCCGAATTTCAGTTCAAAAATTTGTATAATCTAGTTCCTGAATCCAGTTACACTTCTAGAATTGTGGAACTGACATTTGAACCCAAATTAGAGTTGCTTTTTGGAACTGAATTCTGAACGTGGATTTTTGAATGCATTTTAGAACTGAATTCTGGAAATACAGCTAAGTTTTGGATCTGAATTCCGGTCCTGGAATTCGGCCTGAAGTTCCAGTTTCAGTTTCAGAATTCAGTTTCAAAAATCATTTCCAAAAATTAGTTCCAAAGTTCCGGTCCAGAAACAAAATCCTGATCTCAATTTCAGATTTCGTTTTCAAAATCCAGGGTTAGAGTCGAGTGCTGAAATTCGGAAGACTAGATTCTGGCCTAAACTAAATTTGAAATCAGGATTCTAAAAATGGAAAAAAAAAATCTGATCTTGTATTCTGAAACTGAATTTCAAAACAGTACTCTAGCATGGGATTCTGATCTGAACTGAACGTGTCAATTACTCCGGCTAGAAAAAATACAAAGCATAAAATTTTGACTTTCCATACATATGAAACATTTTATAAAATTTGAATTTCAAGTTATTAGCAAAAATTTTACCACAAATTACTGATCATATCTCCGAAGACGTTAGATAAAACAAGATATTCTCACGATCAAAAAGTTACCACTCTCCAAGAAGATAAATTTTAGAGGACGAGTATAGCGTGATGGGTAAGTCGATAAGCTTTTCTGACCCGAAGAGATGAATGACCTTAAGGTTAACACCTCTATAATTGAAACAAAAAAAAAGATAAATTTTAAAAAAAGCACCTCATAGTAAAGTTAGTTGTGTTCACTATTTGGTATGTACAATGCTTATTCAAAAAATTAGGACTTTTTTTTAGATTCATTTGCTCATTGAGAAGGTTTTCGAAAATTCCTATTTCCGAAAATTTACTATTGAGAGATCCAAATTCAATAAAATGTACATGTGCGTAGATTTCTGTACTACCTAGTTTGACCTAGGATTAGTCTTAGTTTACTAAATAGAAGTGCGCTTTCAAAACACACAATTTATGAAGAGATCAGGCCACATCGTTTGGAGTAGATAAGGATATTCAAGATAATTGATGGTGGAAACTTCAATTAACAACGAACTATGTGAGATATTCTCTGTTTACCAAGCCGCTCTCATAGCTTACCTTAACAGTGATGACGATAAGTATTAAATTGACTTACACTCTGTGCAGCTCGTTAACGCCTTGATAAAGGATTCTGTGCTCATCAGCAAATGGGCCTTCTGTGGAATTTTTATGCGCCGTTCGCCTTACACACCTCTCAAAATCAACATAAACAAACTAACAGTACGTTATAGGAAATCTGAAAGAGTATATTTAACCGGGGTACATATAAGGATATGAGGAATACAAAAGATAACTGCTTCCTGAATGTCCAAAACAGAAATTAATAGCGACTACACAATAATTGTGTAGTCCTACGTCAACAGTTCGAACAAACCCAAAAAACTATCCCTTGTATTGTTTCATGCTATGCACAAGAACAAATTCGAATGTCTTTAAGTTTTAATTGTTATGTAATTGATTCAACAATGATTATCTGTCTCATGGAAGCTATAATCAATTCGTCGTTTGACAAGAAACATAAAAGTTTTTAGATCGTTTTTAAAGCTTTTATAAAACCTTTTGCGCGGACTAATAACTTAGCAAGATTTTGACCTTACCATTGGTATTTGATTGCATCGCAACTCACCGAAAGTAGAATAACTAGAATCAGGGAACGGGCATAGCGTGATGGATTAGTCGATGCCTTTCATACAGCCCAAAATTTCATGTCCGCCATTTTGATGTTCTACTCTAGCATTTATTGACATCAAAAAACTTCAAAATACAAATAGGAAGAATTATGATCGACTTTCATGTTTCATTTCTAGAACACACAAGTTTTGACGACCAAAATGACGATGAATCACAAAATATATGTTTGTAAATCATGCAAGCTCTTGCAAAAAGCGCATTTATTTTAAGGCAAATAGTTATAATTTTTTTATCCATATATTCACGATAATAATGAAAACGCATTCATCCGAGAAAGCCTCAAAGTCGTAAGTAGATTCTACTATGGAATTCCTCCGAATAAATTAAATGTGGATCGTGAAGCAGGTTTTAAAACTTTCTTAAATTTCGAATCATTTCGGAATAGATTTAACGCAGGTTCATTCAGATTCCTGCTTTATAAACGAAACGAAAAACTGTTCACTGGCGGAGTTTGTAGTTTCAATACAAGATTTAAGATGTAACACTCAAGATTTCTACAAGTATTTGTTTAAATTCAAAATGTTACTTGGGTTAACCTGACTGAAAAATAAAATAATATGTGGTCTTCACGGTGCTTAAAAAAAATGTGGGGCGAATATTTTTGAGTTCGCCTCGGGTGCCAGAATCGCTCATTACGGCTCTGGTTAGTAGCAAAATGAGAGCGTGCGGAATAGCTTAAAAATTACAGCTTAAAAATTCTTACATTGCAATATTTATCATAGCATATTGCAACATATCATGCAGTTTTCTCATTAAATTATTTTTTATAAAGGGTGTTTTTAAGAATCTACTGATTTGAAATTTAAATAAAACACATGCCAAGATATGATAATTTCTTGTCATTTAACATTTAAATATGATTTCGGATATTGTGTAATGGGGAAAAGGAACTTATATACTAACTTACTAACTAATACAGAGAGCGAATCGATTCAATTGAAGATTGCATCGATTTTTTGTCGGAATTTGCCTATACTATTGCGTGACATTACATCTAATGGTTCTATATTTGTAAGTCTGTGTAACTCATTTGTACTAAACCACGGAGGACGCTTCAAAATCATTTTCAGAATTTTATTCCGAATCCTTTGAAGCGTTTTCTTCCTGGTGGAACAACAACTTCACCAAATTGGTACTGCATAAGGCATGGCTGGTCTGAAAATTTGTTTATAAATTAACAATTTGTTTTAGACAGAGCTTAGAATTTCTGTTTATAAGAGGATATAAACATTTAATATATTTATTATACTTTGCCTGGATTCCTTCAATGTGATCCTTGAAAGTGAGTTTTTTGTCATACGTTAAACCTAAGTATTTAGCTTGATCAGACCATGTCACTTCCAAGCCATTCAATTTGAGAATGTGATTATTGTTTGGTTTAAGAAAAGAAGCTCTTGGCTTATGAGGAAAGATAATTAATTGCGTTTTTGCTGCATTTGGTTTAATTTTCCATTTTGACAGATAATCACTGAAAATATTTAAACTTCTTTGTAGGCGACTGCAGATTACTCTTAGATTTCTACCTGTGGCTAACAGACTTGTGTCGTCACAGAATAGCGATTTCTGACAACCAACGGGTAGATTTGGAAGATCAGAAGTGAAAATATTATACAAGATTGGAGCTACACTCGAACCCTGCGGAACACCGGCTCGTACGGGTAGAAATTCAGATTTACAATTCTGATAGCTAACCTGAAGAGTACGATCAGTTAAATAATTTTGAATCATTTTGATCAAATAAATAGGAAACTGGAAATCAGACATTTTTGCTATTAAACCTTTGTGCCAAACACTGTCGAATGCTTTTTCTATGTCTAGAAGAGCAACTCCAGTGGATAACCCAGAAGATTTATTTGATTTTATCATGTTCGTTACTCTGACAAGTTGATGAGTAGTTGAATGTTCATGACGAAATCCAAACTGCTCTGGTAAAAAAATTGAATTCTCATTTATATGAGACATCATTCTCAACAAGATAATTTTTTCAAAAAGTTTACTGATAGAAGAAAGTAAGCTAATTGGTCAATAACTTGATGTTTCTGCTGGATTTTTATCAGGTTTCAGGATAGGAATTACTTTAGCATTTTTCCATCTTTTTGGGAAGTAAGCTAATGAAAAACTTGCTGAAAAATTTTAACCAGGAGTCTGAAGGCAACATCGGGAAGATTTTTAATAAGAATATTAAAAATTCCTACATTACCACGAGCCTTCATGTTTTTAAGTTTCCTAATAATTTATTTAATTTCATCAAAATTCGTCTCAATAATGTCATCTTGTGATAACACTTGGGTTGAAATATGATCATATTTCAGTGAGACTTCATTTTCAATAGGACTCACAACGTTCAAATAAAAATTGTGTACACTCTCGAACTGCTGAGCAAGTTTTTGAGCTTTTTCGCCATTTGTAAGAAGTATTTGATTTCCTTCCTTGAGAGCAGGAATTGGTTTCTGAGGTTTCTTAAGAACCTTAGGAAGTTTCCAGAAAGGTTTAGAATATGGTTTAATTTGTTCAGCGATAAATCTATGTTTTCTATTTAATTGGTTCAATGTTTGTAGTTCATTATTCTTGAAACAGCATTTATCACTTCTCAATAGGATAATAGGATACTCGAGAAGTCAATCAATCCATCATCCGGAGATGAGAGATGAGTTACTTCCTATTTACTTGAACCAATGACTCCATTCTCAAGAAGCCACCCCAATCAATTTCCTGTCGTAAATCAATCGGCCTTCACCGATGCCTTATCTGGAATAAGTCATTCTCCGAATAGGTAGATAATCCTAAGGAAAGCCCACCTACGGTGCCTCTTAAAATTCTCCGATTTTTTTCTATCGTTCCTACAGTTCGGAACATTCCGTCCGTTTCCGTTGACGTAACCATTGTAAGACAGCACCGCGACAGGGGGCACGTTTTCCCAGTCCGTCGATTTGAATTACGTGCATCAAATGATTTAAAGATTTACATTACCCTACCGTAGAAACAGCACAGCAGGCCATGTGAGTTTTCCGATCGGTAGGACGGCCGCTCTGGAAATGGAGGGGCGGATTGTTGACTGATGTCTCCGTTGCGCGTTCGTTGTTTGAAAATAGAATCAGGGTGATTGTAGCAAATAAATAATCCACTTTGACAGATCAGCTCTTCACGACGACGACGACGGCGGACGGTGTAACGTTATTATCGTGCTCTAGACACCGGCACGAGACGATGTTTCGAGCGAGCTTCGTCAGGATTTATGCAGACACGCACATGGTTTTATTCATTCAATTGTCGTAAATTCTTAAATTCCCATCTTTTCTAAGTCAACGATAGCGATTTTGCACTCCTTTAGGGAAGGTAACGTATTGTCGAAACCAATTATTGTGACGAACGATCAACTCCGAAGACGCAATAATGACATCCGCTTGCAACAAAACAAATGTTTTTGAGGATCAATTTCCTCTTAGAAAGAAATTGCTTACAATCAACACATCTCGCTAGGCCCATGTTTGTTGAGAATATATACATATTCCTGCTTACCTGGCTTGGCTACCATGATGTGTGGGACGAATATTTATCTCGCCAGAAAAAAATTGACAGCGAATGCCAACTGCGGGTGTCTTCAGCTTGACCACCCACCACCATCCCGGGATGTCAGCAAACATATTGTTCACTCTTATGTGTGGAAATTGCTTCACTTAGTACTCTGTGCCAACAACCTCGAAGTCGAAAACACACACACACACACACTTACCGAGTTTTTCCATACACCGTGATCGAACACAGCTTCCACACTAATATGCTTGAGATGAGAAATTCTGCTAAACGACGTTCGATAGCGAGATGAAAACCAAACGGCGTCACGCTTCGGATTGATCGAGAATGAAATGTTTGGCCTTCGGAACGATTGACACCCAATGGCAACTTTTTAATAACCGTCTAATTGGCAAAAAATGATGGACGTGAATTGACAGAACGTAAATTGAAAATGAATAATTAATTTTCACATATCTCTAATGAACGGAGGTGGATTTTTGGCTAGCAAAACTAACCGAAACAACAGGTGGAGGCACTTGAAAATATCTTACTACGGCAGATAATGAAGACATGTCAGAATCTACAGGGTAAAATTTTTTGATACGCAATCTTCCGGTTAGTTGAAGGAAGACATACGGCACTGACAGTTTTGAATGAAAATTATTTCCTCGTACGAAATGGGAAACTGTTGATGGAACAGATCGGTTTGGTTTCCAAGTTGAAGAAGCATTTTGAACTGTTGTTTAGTGAATCAAGTATACAAGAAACATAAAAAATTATGTTGGAGGAAAACGAAAAACAGATGAAAATTCTTTTGACGAAGCTAAAATAGGGTTTTGGAAAAATTTGACAATTTCACCAAATACCAATAATAATACCCCTTGGTCCCATACAAACAGATTGCCAATGTTTGGCTCATAGATAGCTTAGCCTAGTTTGCTGTTTGGAGTTGACAAAATAAACGTGATGACATATGAAGTATCTGACAACAAAACCACGGAGGTCCGTGATTGCTATGACACGAAATTACAGTTTTAGAACATGGTTTGTCACTTTTCAAAAGAATCTTCATACTAAGCTGAGTAACTATCGTGAAGACATCAAATAACTCAGATTACATTAAAAGGAAATCACAGCATTATTAACTTTTATTAGCAGCAGTGGTGCTAAATATACACCGCTAAAAATCGACGCCTTTTTAAAATGTGTTTCTCTGAATACATTTCAAGTTCTAGACTCACTAACATATCAAGAAGGTTGCATTTGTGCTTCGCAGTTCTAGCAAATACAAATAATAATACCCCTAAGTACCATACAAACGAATCGCCAATGTTTGGTTCACAGCCTGAACAAGTAAGCCTAGCAAATTACTCCCTTTCATTGCGATAGTTTGAAAATGTGGAAGGAGATCGTTTCTGGCAACACTTTATGCTAGTTGCTACGGTGCTAAACAAACTTGTTTGTTTATGTTTATCGTTGCTGTATTAAACTGCAACAATCAGTCTAAATATCACCGGCACTAGCACAAAAAATGAAAAAAGAACACAAACACCCACGAATCTACAAATATCAATACAGCTAGTAGTATTTCCATGGAGGGTTAACCATTCTAGATTATTGTTTAACTTACATTTCGCTTGTGATCTTGATTATCAGATAAAAACTGTTTGTTTATTTATTTTTCACTATAATAAACAGTAACTATGAACTTGTTCTTACCCTTCAGTGTTGCTATTTTTATAGAAAACTCCTTAAAGTACATTGTCACTCTGACAGTGTATCATGACAGTGTACCGCACGATGCAAAATGTGTCCTTGAAAATTTGTCGAAGTATTCCGTATTATAATTTGTATTTGGTTCTAGCACATAAAATTAAAGTGTGTCGTCATATGGCTCAATCAAATGTCAAAAATATTTAACTGCAAATAACCAAACGGTCTTTTGCGGATACGCTGTTGAAAAATTCACCATTCAATATTGATTTATTTTCATTTGTATGACTCATACAATGTTCGTGTTTTCAGGTAATGGAATTGGAGATTACCAAACAAAATCGTCTTTTAAAGTCTTGTGTCAGTTGGCGAAATAAAAATTGAATGCAGAAATTATTGAAAATTGTAGCGGATAATCAATAAACTATATTCAACAAATTATTTTAAATTTCATATCTAAATGACGACATTCAACTATAAATTTATATCCACCTCATAAGAAAAAGCGTTCTACATGATAATTATAAGTATAAATATTTTAAAATCTAAGCATTTATATGAGATCATATATAATTGACTGATAATTCGAACGAAAGTGTCGAACGAATTGAGTACAAATTAAGTGTCATACATTTAAAATAAGTCTTCTGTTTGTTTGATGGAATTCAAGTGTATCATAAATAAAAAATAATATTATTTTACTTGAATCAGATTTGAAAAGACTTACACTTGAAATTCAGGTGTCGAATCAAATACGGCGAAATTAAGTGTAAAACACATCAGTCCAACGTGTCGATTTTTATCAGTGTATTAAGGAATAAGTCATTGCTCGGACCGTGTTTCTGTTTACCTTTAATAACTTTTCTCGTTAAATGTCCTACGAAAATTACACATGCACAGAATTTTAGAATCTATAGGGTGATCTCTGTTCTCTGGCCGATTTTTTTTTTTATTTTTTTGTAAAAAGTCAGTTTTCCCTTATTAAATCCCACACAAACCTTAAACCTCCGGCACAAAAATATAGTTTCATCAATCGAGTTAAAAAAACACAAAATATTTAAAAAAAAAATTCAAATATATATGTAGGGATCTAGAAGAACATCTACTACAATTTTGATTTGTTGACTCCATGATTTCTAAAACGCGACTTCGAAAATACTTCTTCATCGACATATTTTACCATATTGTTTTATGAAAAAACCCAAAATGTTGTTCGAATGATTCTTTGTATAATGAAAAATATTCGAATTTATTTTTTTAGCGATAGCTCTGAACAAAAATCTCAAAAATGGTTCTGTCTCTGTCTCTGAGCGTATCTTTTTCCAAAAATTCATCTTTTCTGTTAGTTTTTCTTTCATTTGGCTTCTCCAATAGATGTTTCCGCTCAGTCATTGCAAAAACTCAAAAATGGTGTTTTTAATCCGTTGGGCCCTAAACGTGCTGTAAACTTCTAGTGCATGTAGCTGCAATTAAAAAAACATACTCTGTTTCCTATTAGCACGTGCAGTGAAAAAGCGCAAGAAAGTCGTATTAAATAAAGTCGCAAGTATAAGGAGTTCCATTTGTGGAAATTCAATCGTTTCGTGAATTTGGAGAATGTTTTGCCAAACGATTGCTTTTATCGTCAGATCCTGTAATAGCATTATTAAATAGAGTAACAACCAACGGGAGTGAACTTCATCTACCCGATTAAGCAGCTGAGTTAGTTTTAGAACGCTAGAAGACAAAAACACCATATTTTCATATATAGCTAATGAATGCTTTACATGATAGAGCATTTTTCAATGAAAAAATAGAAAGGCTATGCAATCGCTGTGAAAACCGACTTTACACAGCGAGCAATTTCATATACCATTCGACTCAGTTTACCGAGTCTGTGTGTATGTGTGTGTATGTATGTATGTGTGTATGTGACAAATAAGGTCACTCAATTATCTCAGAGTTTACTGAACCGATTTTCACAAACTCAGATTCAAATGAAAATCTCGTGTCCTTATTGCGATAAAATATACATCGGACAAACAAAGAGCACACTGGACATTCGTTTCAAGGAACATATCTCAGAAATAGCGAGAGCATCCAAAGAATTGGAAAAGGGACTACCACATCACTTCAAGTCAAAAGTAGCAGAACATGCCTTTTTTGAAGATCATGAGCTCACTACTAATGACATAAAAATCTTAAGACAATTTTCCAATCCATGAAAATCAGATTCAGCAGAAAGTTTAGAAATATTCAAAAATAACTCCATCTCTTTATTAAACCGAGACCAAGGGAATAGATCTTCTTGGCTTTTCCAGTTACTACCCATATCCAAGATAAAAACAAACATAGAAAACACTAAACTCTTCCAGGTTTTCTGTTACCTGTTTTTTTTTCTTTTCAATTTTTTTTGTTCCTTTTGTGGTTTACCTACTTACGTTTGTATAAAAGGAACTTCACTGCAGCATTCTTTCAATAAACTTATAAAACCGATACACTTAAGAAGGATGTAAATAACATTCCGAAATACGTATCTGTATTATAACGTTTGATACACTTTCGTGGAAATAGTGACTGTAAAAATAGAGTGGAAATAGTGACTGTACAAAGAGTGTAATGACGTGACATAGTGGAATTCAACGGTACAACAACAGTACTATTAGTGAGAATATTCTACTAACAGTTCAAACAAAAATTTAGCAAATGAAAGGACTCATACAATTTTCTTGAATTGGGATCCGACTTCCGGTTCCGGAATTACAAGGATTACGGAAAATTTCTTAACCGATTTTCACAAACTAGGATGCAAATAAAAGGTCTTAAAATTCTTTAAAAAGTGCCCCGAGAAGTAGTTCCAGATCCGTCTTCCGGTTCCGGTCTTGTAAATTAATGAATATATAAAACTACTTTGGGACTACTAGTACCCTGTTTGTGAAGAAAAACTCCAAAAAGAGAACTTACTTCGATTTCCCAGCAACGGTTAAACCGATTTTCACGAATCGTAATTCAAATTGAAGCTCTCATTGTCATAAAATATCCAATTTCATCCATATTCGACTTCCGGTTACGAAATTATAAGGCGATGAGTGTCAAAACATTTAAATCGTCACTCAAAATGACGATGCAAAACTGGTACGTGCGGCTTTGCACCGTTCGCAGCGTGTTTTTTTTCAACTTCGTATAGCGTGCAGGGTTGTCACATTCAAATCTATATTTTTCAGGTGAAAAAAATGTAATTTTGTAAATCTTTGATTCAATTTGTATCTACTTGTTAGTGTTATTACAAAATCATGATAACGATGCTTATATAAAAAATTACACTTATTGTCTTTCTCATATAGAAAGCTTATGCTATCACTTGAAAATTTGACTAGTAAAAATTGGCCCAGAGGGCTAAGTATTCTATATAATTTCAGTTCATCGAGCTGAGTAATGTATGTCTTTGTGTGTGTGAGTATGTGTCAAAAAATATCAATCACAAGATAAAAAAATCTCATAGTCCCATAGGTTGCTATTGATTGCTATTGGTTGCTATGCTTTCATAGGGTAAAGTGTGGTTAAAATTGCACACCGTCGTTTAGAGCGACGATGCAAAATAAGATAAAATTCTTCTAGATTTGGTCTAAAACTGATTTTATTTGTAGGCCATATTCGTTACTTACTAAACGAGCCGACTTCGGCTATACTGGTTCCAAGTTTCCGGTTCCAGAAGTACCGGAAATAAAACTGCTTGATATCATTACACCACTAGGTGGATAAAAAAAGGTTAATATAATGTCCCTTATGTGTAAAAGTAATTTTACACTCAAAATTTGTATTTTTTCCTTTCTCATACAGAAAGGTTATGCAATCACTATGAAACCGACTTTTGAACCGAAGTCCGGAGGGCCGAGTGTCATATACCATTCGACTCAATTCGTCGAGTACGCAAAATGTCAGTGTGTGTATGTAACTTTTTTGCACAAACTTTTCTCGGAGATGGCTAAACCGATTTTCACAAACTTAGATTCGAATGAAAAATCTTGTAGTCCAATCCAAATTTCCTCTATTTTTATTTGGATGTGATTTCCTCAGAGATGGCATGACCGATTTTTACAAGCTTAGATTTAAATGAATGAACTTATGATTCCATACAAAACTTCTGAATTCCATTTTGATCCTATTCGGAATTAAGGGACGAAACAAAAAACGTAAACAATTTTGTATATCGGCCTCAAAACTACTCCAATCAGTAACAGTCATTATCACTAGACGGCCAAACAAACCGACTCCGGTTATTGTTTCAAGAGTCGGAGAGAATTTTTTGAAGGATACTACAGTATTATATATGATAGTATGATGGATATGAGAAAGGCAGGTCTTGGATGAAAACAGGTTTTTGTATTGTATTTTATTCTTAAATATTCGAAACGAGTTTTTTTTATTTTGTTCTATGCCGCGTTATTTACGATGCATGATTTCTTGAAAATTCGGCCGATCATGAGTGATCTTTTTTAAATCTTCATAATTAACAAAAATCTCTTTGAGATAGAGTGATAATTTTGCACTTTGTATTCTCAGTTCACTAAATTTTTGTACGGTAAACATGTATTAAATTTTCATAAATAAATTGTTCTTTTTAACAAACAATCGGGCATTGTAAAAAATGGAACTTTTTTTCTCGTTTATTCATCTGTTTTTTTACCTGAATTGACTGAATTTTGGTGATGGAGAATTTCATAGTTTCAGAGTTACGATTTTTCAAAGTAGAAGGGTTTCACGCTCGAGGGAGCGCTTTGTACGTACGTAATTTTCAACAAAATCTACTGCGGAAACTTTGAATTTTTGATTTTGTTACCCACTGTTTATGAGTGATTTTATGAACACTATTTTCTTTCGAATTATCAAGAATTTGCTATTGGAAGTTTTAATTAGTCTGACGTGCTTTGCATTTTCCAAAATACCAATCTTCTTTAGGATTTTCACGTAGTGAGAGTAACAAAATAACTTCATAGTGATCCACATTAGAGATGGTTGGGTAAGCATTTTTTCAAACACGAAACCGACCCTTACTCGATCGGAAATAAAAAACTTTTACCCGAACCCGAAAGAAACCCGACCAATTTTTTAACACGAACCCGACCCATACCCGTTGAAAGTGAAAAAATTGACACCCGTACCCGTTTCGAAACCGACAAACATATCTTTTTCTCGACCCGAAACCGACCAATACTCGTCGGGTTCGGGTTCGGGTCGGCCTTCGGGTCCAAATACCCGAAATCCGACCATCTCTAATCTACATGACAGTTTTCAGTTCTCACCAATTATACCTGACTTGATAAAAATAAGGAAACACTAAAAGATACACAATTTGGAAAAAACACGATTAATTTTAATCGAAAATTGAAATAAATTTTGTCGAATTTTCTCATGTAGTATGAGTCAATGCGTTCTAATTACCTGATACCATCCACTCATCAAGCCCGTTCCGAAAATACCCATTTGTAATGGTTTTTAACCCTCAGGGTACGGACTATAAAAAAGTTACGTTCAGTACGGACTGGGTTAGCCTAACCCGGCGACTTTGATTGGGTGTATATCGAGCTGTACTTTGTCAATTTGAATAATTTTTTTTTATTTTGTGTGAAATTGTCTCAAAAATATAATAGAGTTGTCAGATTAATCATTTAACTGATTGAAAAAAAATTATAATGAAAAATGTGAACGGGTCTTGAATTTTTTTTGTTAAAAACGTTTTTTTTTTTAAATGCTGTAACTTTTTGAAAAAAAAAATTAACATTGTATAACTCGCATTTGAAAGGTAAAAAGTAGTTCTTACAAATGTCCATAACGGTTTTTTGATTTATTCCAAAAACTATATTTTTTTTGAAAAATGAAAATACGCGTTTTTTCGAGTTAGCGAAAAAACGTTGTTTCGTTGATTTATGATGATAAAGGTTAAAATTAATTACTTTGAGCGTAAAAAAATTGTTTCTCAGATATTGTTGAGTAGTATCATATAAATAAATACCAAACATAATTGTTAAAGGCGAATATTTATTATTAAAAAGTTACACAAGTCATGTTACATAATATTGCCGCACTCGCAGCACAGTTTCGCTACGGTATGAAGGGCGGCCGCGTTTGCGCGGAGGGGCGCCTCTCGGAGCAGCTGCTTCTTCTTCGCCTGACAATGGCTCTCCTTCAGATTCTGCGTCTGTTTCAGAATCGTGAGAACTTTCCTCTTCCGCACCTACGGCGTCGTCGGTGTCACTGTCATTCTCGGTAACGCTGTCCTCCTCGTTTTCCTTGTACAACTCCTCCAAAGCAGCAACGCTTCGAGTGATTCGACGCGTTGCCATGTTTTTAATGCGTGTTCTTTAACAAAAAATTACAAGAAACAAAATTTAATGAGTTATAATTCACTACGAGCAGCAAAGATTTCGATATAAGACGTACGTTCAAGTGATTGAGATCTACTACAATACTTCGCTTACACCATGTACAACGCGTTATTTTGAGGTTAGAATCTGCAAAATTAAGTAAAGAGTTCGTATTCTTACTTACCTTTTTATTCCTCAGCGGCAAACAGACGAAAATTAAAACTTAATTTTTTTGAAAATTTTGGATTTTGTAACGTTCGATACGGACTGGGTGTACCACACCCGAGCACAATGTTTATATGTGTCTAGCTCGGACACAAAGCGGAGACTGACTCTGCCGCTTGGGTCTCTAATAGTGTGTACCTATAAGTTTTTCTCCCCCTGGTCCGGACCCCCCTCGCCGACTTCTCTTCGTATGGCGCTTCTTTCAAATTTCGCTCGGGTTACGGTAACCCGGTCCGTACCCTGAGGGTTAAAGAATATCAATAAACTGGAACTCGTTATCTTGGAATCCAGAACCTTCATTGTATGCAAAAACATTTTTTTTACGAAAAAGGTTCGAAGAAAATGTTTACGTTGTTTGGGAATTGATTCGTAATAAAAGATAACGTAATTTGACATTTGGTTCGTAAAAAGAGGTAACGTAAAAAAAGTTTTCGTAAACGAAGGTTTGGGTGTAACAATTTTGATTCATATCACAGAACTGTGTGCAAAATGTACTCAATCAGCGTGGTGAACACTTGCACTACAATTTGGGTGGCGCTTTCACATGAGCCAAAATTTTGGGTGCTACATTCACGTTACACTAATTTGTTGTAGTGGAACGTTTTAAAAGATCGCGGCGAATAGTCGAGTGTAGCAAATTTGAAATTTACACAGGATTTTGAAAATTTTGTTCCTGCCTGTATATCTGTTATCTGTGTTCATATTAAACAGAGATCCGTATTGATGTTGAAGGGAAAAGTTATATCAAAACAATCCAATTCTAGCTTGAAATCAACATAAATAAAAATCAAAAATCCACTAACTATTTTGTTATTTTAAACATGCTCCATTTCTCTGCGTGTATGCTACAAATTGTCTTATTGTCATGAAGAATGACTTAGGCAAAATTTGATCCAAATCAAAAAATACGAAAATTAAACTCAAGAAAAAATCGTGAATTAATCGAAATATATGGGCTCGTTTTCTTGCGTCAAAAAGTAAGTAATTCCTTAAATTAGAAACTAGAATATAATTTCTCAAAATAATGATTTTGGGAAAATCCACGATGTAAAGTCCTTGAAAGTTAGGCCTACAGTATGAAAGTAAGCATTCATCCCGACAAAAACTACTCCACAAACGAAATGATTTTAATACCGAAAATGCATCTACGAAACATATCCTGCCTTGATACGCAGTACTTCGGGCTTACTTTTGATCGTTGGTACGCACGTACGACGGCACACTTCACATTAATCCCATCCTTCAACGGTTCACCGTCGGAGAAAAAGTAAGCTCGAGGCAGCAAAAATCAGAAATCGGGTACTCGCTAAAAGGTATCCCCCCGAGGGAAATTTTGCCATTATCTTCACTCGTTTCCATCTTCCGTGTCGTGTGACAGCTTTTTGTCAGTGCTTTTAGCGTCGTGACTTTGCCGGAACCGGAGAGATGAAGTCACCGACGGCACTGGATATGCTAGGACCTCATGCGGCGATGAAATTTACTATGACGGAATTTTTTTTTGTGTGTGTTGCTTCAGGATCAACAATATCAGCATCCGGAACCGTTAAGTTAGAAATGCTTCAATATAAGCGGGGTTTAAAAAAAAGTGCACTGCATAATAAACACTGCCATCTCTCCATGTTTATGTTGTCCAATGTGCATCTCGCTTGTGCCAGATCCGGTTCAAGCATCCTCCGGTGCGGGAAGGGCTCTTGACGGGTTGTAATCATTCCGGTTGGGTCTGCACTTCCCTTAGAGTAATAATTCCGGTTACATGGCGAGGTTCGACGAGGCGAGGCGTTTTCAATGTGTTGAATTATTTATGTCCGCCTTTCATCGCATCCCCGCTCATCGAGGTAGACATTTCCTGCAGTTAAATAAAGTGATGCAAATTTCACAAACGACATAACAACGTTTAATTGCGTCGAGCTGGCCGTTTCGTGTTTGGCGCCGTATTTAATTTCCAAAGCGGAATTATTCAAACTCACCCTAGTTCTAGTTGAGCAAAATTGCACTGTTGACGTGGGAGAATAACGCGATGTCGGGTCAAAGTTTTGCTTCGACTGATATGGTTTGTTTCCTGCAGATATTTAGCTGGAACCGTCCGAATGATCCAGTGCATTAGCAGTTCCAATTGCACTGCCAATGCCACTCAACGGTGGAACTTGAATCGCTAAGCAGACGTAAAGTTTACTTTGTTTCTTATGTGGAGTAAACTTTGCACCAACTTAGCTGTTCTAGTTTAACTGACAATGGCAGCTCAATTCGAACTGCCAGTGCCCTCATGAGTCGATGATGAAGCGTGAAGAAACTGAAAACAAATATGTGCTTTTGACGTAGGACTACACCTTTTTCATATAGGAATGCGAATACAATATATGGAAAGTGAAGTCATACCAATAGTTCGAATATTTTTTGCCTTTCTCACATAGAAAGGCTATCCAATCACTGTGAAAACCGACTTTTGAATCGAGGCCCGGAGGGACGAATGTCATTCACCATTCGAATCAGCTCGGTGAACTGAGAAAATGTCACTCAAATTTCTCAGCGATTACTGAACCGATTAAAAGCGATGAAATAGGTCTTATGGTTCCGTGGACTTAAAATTTATTCCGATCCGACAACCGGTTCCGGAATTACAGTATGATATGCACCAACAAATTAAAAAAATAGTCACACACGTTTCTCAGAGATGGCTAAACCGATTTTCACAAACTGAGATTCAACTAAAAGGTCTTATAGCCTCACATAATTTTCATGAGTTTCATTTGGATCCGCTTTCTGATTCCGGAGTTACAAGGAAATATGTGCAAATTTATGAAAAAAATGCGCACTCAATTTTCTCGGAAATTTCTTAACTGATTTTTACAAACTAAGGAGCAAATAAAAAGTCTTGATATTTTTTAAAAAGTCCCAGAAAAGTTAACCCAGATCCGACGTCCGGTTCCGGTATTGCGATTAGCAGTGCGATTAGTGAAAATTTTCAATTTCATGAGTATTTTTTCAAAAGCGATGGCGAAACGAGGTGCACATTTTTATAAAACTTACTGCTAAATTTATCTAGTTGGCAGATCTTGTAAGTTAGTGAATATATAAAACTGCTTTGGGACTACTACTCCCCGGTTTCCGCTTCCGATAGCACCGATAGTAGTGAAGAAAAGCTTAAAAAAACAGAACTCACTTTGATTTCTCAGCACCGGCTAAATCGATTTTCACGAGTCATGAATAAAATTCATAATTAGTGAAAATAATCGCTATTTCAGGGCCTAGGACTTTCACTTCAGCCTCCTTTCCGAGAGATCTACCTTCAACTCGAAGAGCATTTCTCTTTTTTGGGTACGTCTCGCGCTTTCACGACGTTCTCGCTCAAATCCTTCTGCTCAGGATCCTCACTGACTTTCCTGAGAAGTGCCGCGTACGTCATAGCGTCGTTAGCCTTGACCAGTACGGCATCCCCCTTCGGTATCTTCTGTCGAGGCGGAGGCTTTTCTTCCTTCTTTTGCTTTGCGTTTCTCCTCTCTTTCTGCTGTCGCTGATTCTTCTTTTCTTTCTTTCGACTCACTGGGTCACGCCATTCTTCTTCCCGTGAAGTAGCGCCTGTTTCTGCAGCGGCGACTTCGTCCGATTCTTCCTCCTGTGAAATGGCACCTGTTCCTGCAGCGGCAACCAACTGCTTTTTGGGTCCACCTGGTCACTCATCACCTAGCGAAGTTCTTGCCCTCTTTGGAGTCATGGACACTGATCTCCTCAGCATCTCATTACCCTGCTTCATACGGTTTACCGTCGCTGCACTAGTGTCTCCCTGGTCCGAAGAGGTTAGCACGGATATAGACTTAGACTATGCCAAAGCGCACTTCGTCATCTCAGCTCTCGGTGCTGCCGTTACGTGATCATTCTCGGCCAATACTACCGCCTTGCAGATCCTTTGGACCATCATCTTGATCTCCTTATGGACATTGCTCTTCGCGTATATGATGTTGTGGAGTTTCTCCACCAAGCTCTTAACCACCCCAATATTTTCGGTTTCTGCGGGATTTTGTTCAACCCGTTCTGCTCTGGACGATGCGTCTTCTGCTGTTGCAGATGTTGCTTCTGTTCGTGCAGCTCCTGAACTTCTTGATTATGCTGAGGTAGCGAACCACTCTTGGCGAATGGATTCGCCGTTTCTACTCCGGTCTGGGTTGTCTTCTTTCCATTTCCCCCTTCGGCCCCTATATCCACCCGTCGTACATAGTCACCTTATGTAATCCCATGGTTTACTTTGCATGCAGTGAGGCCATGCTAGGGTTGACACGACCCCTCATAAGGACCGCGTTCAGAGCCGGATCGGTGTAAGTCGAGAATGCTGCATCCGAGCCTAGTACTCAACAAGTATGACGGACGGGTATCGAACGTATCCGAAGGTGTGACAAGGTTTTACCGGTGTATCTATCTATGGATATGTGTATGTATGTATGTATCCCAAGTAGTAATCCGCAACTAGTTCTGATACGACAAAGTCCAAACTATGTTGCAACAAGAGTACGAATATGTTTTTTATGTTATACTGGTTTAAACATGGTGCCAGCAATGTTTCATCATAACATAACTAGTTACGAAATAGTTATTTAGGTTTCCAATCATAACATCTTTGTGTCATATTGAATTAAATATAATTTATAAGCTATCGTTACTTAATCCAAACATATCTTTAATCACAACAATGCTTCTAGCCACTAGTTGAAAATAAGTTTATTTGACTTCAATAGTAGCAACCCATAACTAGTTTTGATACTATTTAACACAACTGTGTTGCAACAAGAGCACGAACATGTTTTTATGTTATACTGGTTAAAACAATGTGACAGCAGTGTTTCTTTATAACGTAAACATTATACTAACTATCATTTGTAAGTTATCGTTACTTGATTCTAACATATCTTTAATCACAGCTATGTTTTTTAGCTGGGTAAGAATTTCTCAAGTAAGCCACCTTTGAACCTCAGCATTTTTAATTGCAGTGAAATGTTGTTATTTTGATAGCGGTTTACGTAAAAACATAAAATGTCAAACAATTTTGATCTGCAAATTTTTTTGTTGCTGTTATGAACAATTAAACTTTTCATACAATTTTTTTTTTAAACTTTATAACTTTCGAACAAATTATTCAATTTTAATAAATTACACTATTAATAAGAATTTTTTGGATTTTTTTGAAAGTTTTTTTCAATGTTAAATCAATGTTTATTTATTAAACATTTAAAAAAACTGGCGTTCTCAAGTAATTTAAAAAATGAAAAAAATTCACATAAATGAAAAGAACACTAATAAACAACTTTGCGCTGAAAAAAAAATGGCCCGCTATTTATATAATAGTTATTAAATATTTTATGACACCGTGTAGTACCACGAACAGTGCGTAGATGCTACAAGCGCGCGCAGTGTTTGACACGCTACGAGTGGTCATTTCATTTTAAGTTTGAATATCATTCACTAATACATGTTTTTTCAGTTATCTGACGAGTTTTTATTTTTCAATTTTTAGCTTGTCAAACTTTGAGCTACATGAAATTTTTTTGCAAATTACATGACTAGTTTTATCTGGTTTAACAAAATGATATTGACGCGTGTTCCTTATTGTAACTGCTTTTGAAAACCGTAAAGTCAACGCCTTTTCTTCATTTTTGTGCTCTTCTTTAGAACAAAATTCAAAATCGATTTTCGAAAAAAAATTTTTGGCCCAAACAAATAAATCCTTTGGCGTAATTATTTGGTCATCTACTGGTCGTTGCAAACTTGCACGTCGAGCACTTCTTTTAATTGTACCACCGATTCCATCGCAAGCACTTTTACCATGAGAAGTTGCGAAAAAGTTCCATTCAACTTCAACTTTTGAATGCTGCTCTAAATATTGAAGGTTTAGAAAGTTATATTTGTTCTTATACAGCTCCATCAGAAAAAAATAACAGTTTTTTAACATTTTTCTCTCCATGAATATTTCGCAAGTACTTCAACATTTTTGTGTTAAACAGATTGACAGATGCAGCGTTGTGCTTACAATATTCCGAAATAATCACAAAACTGTGATGCTTCATATTTCCATCCTTTTTGTAATAAATTACGTACGGGTGAAGCGTCGCTTGTTCATTCGACCAATGAAACGATTGAATAGCGTCTTGAATAACAAAACTGAAGTTTTCTGAAAAATCTAATGTAATAACAAATTCTCCGGTTTGAATAGAATGCTTGGTAGTATCAAGATAATCGGCTTGTGTTCTTGCAATGAAATCGTGTTTCAAAAGCAATGGCAATTCCTTTTCAAGATTTTTTAAAAATTCACTTTTTTTTTAAACTGAGAGTTTGTTATTCGCATCTAAAATGTGTAAATTTTGTTGTTGAAAGCATAAATTTGTAATCAATAATAAGAAATAGTTGTATATAAAATTTCACCTGTCCACAGTCGTCCAATTTTTAAACTGAATTTCATTAATTGCATAATCCTCGAATAATCTTTCCAATATGTTAACAATCGGAATAACACCAGGGCAGTTTTCGCATTGTAATAAATAACATGCCTCTGTTACTTCGTCGCATACCATTTTTTCCAATACATTACGAGTATTGTAGAAAATTGTAGCTCCAGAGTTTTCTAGACACCTATTTACACCGATAAACTTTAGTTTTGCATTTTGATGTATTTGGCAAACACAAACATTGTGTGTTCCACTTTTTCCAACTGGGATACACCAGTGTGGACGAAGTTTAGTAAACGCAGACAAACTGATTATGTGTTCAGGAAATTTGGCATTAAACTTTTGATGTAATCCTTTAATATTGAACAGCAATAATCGTTTTTGAACTTGTTCACGTTTGCTGTCAATTAAAACCGTGACGAAATCCTTTTTACCCCGCATAACTCGACTGCATTTATCCGATTCATAGAACTGCTTTACTGCATCTATAGTATTTTTGGACAAAGCATGTCCTTTTTTGCTACCGGGGCAAGATCCATAACCAAGTGATTCATGAATTTTTTTAGCTCTTGAAGCCAATCTTCGAGAAACGTTAAATAATTCATACATTTGCCGAACACTCCAGCTTTGTGGCACTGTAGTCAAAATTCTAATTTTATCATTTCTTGAATTTGTCTTAGATAAGGCCAGTCTGATTTCGTTCACCAATTGTGCATCGATTATGTTTTTTCCTCTGAAAAATGAATATAACTCTGAATATAGTAAGAAACAAATTAACGAAATGACACATTAGGTCAAATAAAGTTCACTGTAATAAGTAAGGGAAATAAAGTTGATTGAAATATCAATTTTTATATGAATTTTTCGCGAAACTTTAAAATATGTGACATACCAACTCGTCGTCTTTTGAAATTTTCATTTGATTCGAAAGTAGACCAATCATCTGTTTCTCCGTCTTCTGAGCTCGAGCTACTATTCGGTTTTATTAATATGTTCAAAACTTCGGCTGGCTGATATTTGTTTTTAGAAATAGATCTTCTGCATGAATCACAAACACATTTTCCGATTAAATTTGAAAATAAGGAACTCCAGTTTTCATTTACAACTTTTATATTCTTATGAATAGACAAATGATTTTTTTTATTAAGTGGGTTACAACATCGTTTAGGATTAGGCATTTTGTAACAAAAAATGCATCAAATAGTTAAAGCGACAGATAGACAACTATTCCTTATACGATACAAGTTCGGTAACTGCTTTCTACTAAAGACTGACGACCATTGATGCCAGATATTTGCAGTGCAAACCAGGAAACAATCTCTTTCTGATCGCCAGGCAACCAGTTTTCGTAGTTTTCCGTATAAAAATATGACTTTCCATAGATATCCGTAGAAATATTCCGATAGAAAATCTCAGAATCGGTAGATCTGACATCGTTGCTGACAACAAGACTCAGTGAAGAACAAAAGGTTAACCAGATATAACGTGTTCGGGCCGCACGAACACGAACACCGTAAACGAACATTTACGAACGCCTTCCGCGTCACATCAATGTTCCTAGCGCCTGCCTTCAACCTTCTACGCACCGTTCGTCGTACTACACGGTGTCATAAAATATTTAATAAATATTATATAAATAGCGGGCCATTTTTTTTTCAGCGCAAAGTTGTTTATTAGTGTTCTTTTCATTTATGTGAATTTTTTTCATTTTTTAAATAACTTGAGAACGCCACTTTTTTTAAATGTTTAATAAATAAACATTGATTTAACATTGAAAAAAACTTTCAAAAAAATCCAGAAAATTCTTATTAATAGTGTAATTTAATGCAAACAAAATGGTGTTGGATTTATTAAAATTGAATAATTTGTTCGAAAGTTATAAAGTTTAAAAAAAAAATTGTATGAAAAGTTTAATTGTTCATAACAGCAACAAAAAATTTGCAGATCAAAATTGTTTGACATTTTATGTTTTTACGTAAACCGCTATCAAAATAACAACATTTCACTGCAATTAAAAATGCTGAGGTTCAAAGGTGGCCCACTTGAGAGATTCTTACCCAGCTACTAGTTGAAAAAAGGTTTATTTTCCGTTGCAAAACCATTACAAATACGGTAACGTATATGTGAATCGTTACTGTGAATTGATATAGCAATAACTTAGATATTATAAGATTATAACATATAATTTCTTCATTGATTCAGATAGTTATCGGTAAGTTTTCCCAACGTTATGATAACGAAAATGCAAACAAAACAACCTTTGTTGGCTTGAATATGGCGAACACAATATGGAGTCTCAAGAAGTGTATGAAACGTAAATAAAACCAGGATATTACTTTTTTCAAAACTACTTTTTGCCGAAAATAGTGAAAGGCAGAATAGTCATTTTTGTTCTATGCACTGTCATAAACACGAAGAAAATAATATAGGGATTGAACATCGATTGTGATAATATTATAATTCTCATGATATATGAATTTAAAATGATGAGGAATCACGGTACTTGGAATAATTTTGAGCATTCTGAACATAGGGTTATTTTGTTGTTTATTTTTTTTTTATCTTCATAAACAGATTTTGATTGAAGGTGCATAAAAAACAGTTAAGTAAAATTGAATTCCTGTCGACAATTTTTGGATCGTTGTGAAATTTGTACCTTGTATCAAGTTTGTGATTTAAAGTACTCTTCTGCTTTTTTATTGATGAAAGAAAAGTATTCTGAATTCATTCAATGTTTATAATGTCGATGGTGACTAAGTTTCAACTAGTTTACTTGGAAACAAGTTATTTTCAAGTTATTAAAAGATAAGTTATTTCAGTAAAGCATTACAACGTAAGGACAACTTATTTTCAGCCGACTTAACAACTAGTAGAAACTGCGCTTTTTGAGTCATGCAAGTGGTTAGATGTTAGTAACAATCACACAAATATCTGGTTGCAAACTAGCCACAAACAAGCTAGCGTAACAAAAATTGTTACTTGGGATGTGTGTATGTATATATGTAGGTATGTAGAATATACATATTAAAAAAATAAAACAAACAAATACACGATGATGACGAAAACTGCAACTAAATTCATAAGACACACACATGAACACACTTCCCGATCAACACATCGTATCTAAATTATTTCTCTTTTTGATACTTGTTAGAAAATTTTGATATTTTTACTACTAACGAGACCAGACTTATATCAGTACTTGCAGCCAAATTATCTTTTTGTTATAAACTTGTTACGGCTTGTTGATCGGATTATCAACAATTGTATAAAATCTGTTTGGATCAGCACAAAAAAAACAGTGACCAAGTGGGCACCATAGCCTAGGAACGTATGTGTGTTGATTTAAAATAGAAGCTCATAGAAGCAAACCTTATCAAAGTTCCAGTGTAGAACTGAAGCAAAGGACTGCTGCCATTGTGACTACTTACAAAAACAACCCCTTTAAATCCACCTAGTGGTGTGATAATGCCTTTCTTTTCCTTCAAAACAGTCTAATAAAAATATTTTTTATCTTTTTATTAAATAATTTGTGACACTAATCTAGGCTCATTTTTTGACACCAATTGATTGTTCTGAGTTTATAACACATAGTAGGCATCATTTTTCCAACCAAGCGCTTGACATTTGCGTTGCCTATTTGTATTATAAGAGTGATGCTAATCTAAAAAACCCTTCTTAATCCACCTAGTGGTGTGATAATGCCTTTCTCTTCTTTCATAACAGTCTCATGAAAATATGTTTCATACTTTTATTAAATAATTTTGGATACTAATTTTGTCACCAATTGATTCAGATTGATTCGAGTAGTTCACAAAAGCATGCTTCAGTGTTTATGTCACACAGTCAGCATCATTTTTCCAAACTAGTGCTTGACATTTGCGTTGCCTATTTGTATGAGAACAGTGATGCTAATCTAAGAAAAAAGCCTTCTTAGTCCACTTAGTGGAATTTTCATATATCTTGAAAAATCACCATAGGGGGGAGTACATGAAATTTTCGAAATCGAAAAAAAATTTTTGATGCCAAAAAGCTTAGAATTGCATGAAACGTCGAGATTTAGTGTCATCTCGAAAAAAATTTTTTTTTGAAGAAATCGACTTTTTGGGACTTAAAATATGAAAATTTTTCTAAGTCCCAGAAAGTTGATTTTTTCAAAAAAAATTTTTTTTGAGATGACACTAAATTTCGATGTTTTATGCAGTTTTAAGAGTTTTGGCATCAAAAAAAATTTTCGATTTTGGAAATTTCATGTACTCCCCCCTATGGTGCTTTTTCAAGATCGAAAATTGTCAAACCTTTACCACCGGGCAGCACCCCTTAAGCATGTCCGATTCAGTTCAAATTTTGCATGAAGGCTTTTTTCGAGGTGCTTAAACTTTTGAGCACTAGAACTTTACGAAAATAGAGTTGATCCCAAAATTTTGGCACCCCTATATATATATATATATATATATATATATATATATATATATATATATATATATATATATATATATATATATATATATATATATATATATATATATATATATATATATATATATATATATATATATATATATATATATATATATATATATATATATATATATATATATATATATATATATATATATATATATATAAGAGCGGTAAAAATCAACGTGTTTTGTCGGTTACGTCACTTATACCATCATATATCTGGAACCAAAAGTCACAGCCATTTGATCTTCGAACTTGATCAATGGCCCGACAGTAGCTTTCAAACGAGTATAAGTTTGTTAAAATCGGTTCAGCCTTCTCTGAGAAAATTGAGCGCGTTCAAATATCTTCGAAAAGTGCACACACACACAGACATTTTCCGATCTCGTCGAACTGAGTCGAATGGTATATAACACTATGGGTCTACGAGGCTCCGTTCGATTTTCCAGCAATTCTAATACCTTTCTATAGAGAAAGGCAAAAAATTGATTTTAATATTTAAAAAGTCAATTCGATATGGAATTCGACTGATTTTGTGAAAATCACTAGCAGAATACTTTTTTGAATGCTATGTCATTTTTCGTTAACTATTTGAAAAAACCCCTTCCGAAAAAATTTTCTGGGTGCGTGCCTGTCCCACACACACGACATTAAAAAAATGTCGTAATTTCCAGCACTGCTCACCATCATATGAAAAATCGCAACCGACAGAAAAAATGTTGGAAATTTTTGAATAAGTATTAAGACTTTGAATGAAACAAATTTGGAAATTATGAATTTGAAATTCTACAGTTAAAATCTCCATCCCTTGGAATTTCACAAACCCGGAAAGAATTCCTTCGGAACCTAAAATCGAGCGTTTTTCCGATCCGAAGCATCATCCAAACTTTCAAATGATGGCATATTGTTATTGACAATTTATTATTGAATCTTGAAAAACAAGAATGTTCTCCAGAGAAAAAAAAAACAAACTGTGAAACTCAGGAACTTTCGAAACCGTAATCAGGTGTGATGATCACATTTATTCAAAACATCGTAAAATTGTTGATGGAGTACTTCTGAAAAAGATACATGACAACATGATGTGAATGTCGCAATGAACGGAAATAGTTCTGGAAAATCACGCGCTCTCTCCCCCATCAATGAATTTGCGTAGTGATGTAAAAAAAATAACGGTCACCACTAACCGGGTACAAATATGTTGAATCGACGAAGAAAATTTGTCTGTGTTGTGAACGTATGGATATTTCCTCCCGTCCATAAATATCGTTGTACCTGGAAATGATGACACGCTTCGGAAACAGCACCCGCATTAATTAATTAATTTGGTTTGGAAAACTTTTAGACGTTTCAGCTCGAGAGCAACCGACAAATCCAACCGGTAATAATTGATGGACATCCGACATGGACAGTCTGTCTTGGCCTGTCAGCTTCCATTACTCGACCAAAATATAATTATAGTCTAATTAGGCAGCTCATACAAAACCATAAAACCATTAAATCATAAATGATCATTAACATTAGGTGCTATCAGATGAAGCACGCAAGGTTCAATTAGGTGTAATTGAGAGCAAGTGTTTGGCTAATTAAGCTTGGTGAGCAACGGATTGGTTTGTTTCAATTTGCAGCATTGATGTATCCAATTACGACCTAAAACATGGGTTCAACAATGGAAATATCTAAGCTGATAGTTTGTTCGTTATGAAAGGATTCACTTCGTAACAAAAAAGATTGACGATTTATTTAACTGTTGCAATGCCAGAAAACCCCCAAGAGTACGTCGATCGAGTAGACGAGAATTTCATCATACTCTACGTGGTCTGAATGTTTGACCACGTAGAGAATGATGAAATTCTCGTTAACTAATCAACAAACTAGAAACTTACTTTTTGTTTCTAAAGTATCTTTTTAGCAACACTGGTTTTGACAGATCACGCGTGAATCGTGTCTTGCGTCATTGCTAAACTTGTTCAGTTTGGTCTAAAATTTTATCATGAATGGGTGCTGGCAAAGTTGGAGCAAGATCCACGCTTATTCAACCAAAAAATATGTTCAGCGACGAAGTTCATTTCTGGTTGATTGGATACGTCAACAAGCAAAATTACCGCATCTGAAGTACAAGTGCAAGAGCTACCAATGCATCCCAAAAAAGTCACTGTTTGGTGTGAATTATTGACCGGTGGCATTGTTCGTGAAATACTGGTCGATATGTTGGAGAGAGTGTGCCAAAATTGACCTTCTAGAGCGGAGCAGAGGTCAACATTTGCATGAAATCATCTTCAAACATTAAATTATGTTAATCATTCTATCGATTCCAATAGAGATTTTATCAATTTTTTGATAAACTACTCCATTCGATAATCATTATCAGTAAACTACTCCATTCGATAATCATTATCAGTAAACGGCCAAACAAACTGATTTCGGCTATCCTGGTTCCCAGTTTCCGATTCCGGTGGCACAGGAAATAGTGGTCATATATACCAAAAAGAATCTTACTCACTTTTCTCAGTTATGGTTTGACCAGTTTTCATAAACTTCCTGTGGTCTTGTACGGAATTCCAGAATTTCATCCTGATCCGAAATCTGGTTCCGGAAGTATAGGGTAAAGTGTGTTAGAAATTTTATACCTTCACGCGGGCGAAACAGAAAACGTGAAAAAATCGAAATCGGCCTAACAACTACTCCAATTGGTAGTCATTATCAGTAAACGGTCAACTAAACCGATTCCGGTTAATCTTTCAAGAATCGAAGAATTCTAATTTGAAGAATATCACAGTATTATATATGATAGTATGTTTGATATGAAAAGGCTTCGCTACACCAATAGGTGGATTAAAACAGTTTTTTTTTTTTCAATAAGTCGATTGTTTCGGCCGCAGAATGACAAATGGCACCATCCTTGTTGATTTCTGAAACTGAATTCCGAATATATTCTGGTCCACCTGAATTCTGAACTTCGTTTTAGTTTTAAAATTTAGCTTAAAAATTTAGTTTCAAATTTCTGTTTCAGAATTCAGTTCCAGAATTCAAAGTCTGCATGCTGGAACTGGATTCTAGAAGTGAATTCTAGAATTAGATTTCGAAGATAAATTCAGCTTCGGAACTCAAATTCAGAATTCAGTTCTAGAGCTAAACTGCAACTGAGTTTTGAGCCTGTTTAGTTCATGAGCTCAGGTTCAGTTCTTGAATTCTAAAAATCAATTCTTTTTAGAACTATTGATATATACCCAACAAACTATGCGAAGTTTTCTTATTATGTATTTTTACTGATGTTTGGATGGCCCTTTTGACGTAAATAAGTATACCTCTATGGAGCGACTTTTCAAAATTCGTCCTGTGAAAGAATGGGTAGAACTTAGTCGTGGATATCTCGAGTTACCCTAAACGCAGAAACATAATCCTTTCTCCATGCTATCAGGAATATGATCAGTAATTTATGATTAAATTTTCAACAGTGTGAGCAAACCATAAATAACTCCTAAATTTAATTTTCTCAGACTTTTAGAAGCAATGAGGAAAACTCATTACGCTTGCATGCCTTCTTAGTACTCGGATAACGGTTTTGGAATAGTCTAAGGCGAGTCACCTTCAACCAGCAACAACCAAAACAGACCAGTTCGTGCTCGCATCTCAGCCAACGCAGTCGAAAATCGTTTGCGGCCGAAGCAAAAGAAACAAAGACAATACAGTGCAGTGAACAATAGAGTGTACGGAATGGTCAAATACGATTTAACAAAGCCTGAAACTTGGCCAACAAGGCCAAATTCAATTTGTATAGATTTCAAGCGTTGCAAAGTTAGACCAGCAGCAAATGAAATTGAAATCTTACTTAAAGAACGAATGCATCTAGACGCTAATAATGTAACTGAGATTCAATTCAACAAGGCGTCTAACTGTGTGTACATTATGTTTAAACGTGAAAGCGATGCAATTGCATGCGCTTCGGTTAACAACGAGGTGCACAGCGTTGAGTGTGACAACATTAAATACAAAATCCCTGTGCACATGGTGGACAATGCCATAGAAGTACGCGTGCATGACCTTCCCCCGCAGGCCACCGATCAGTCCGTTCGGGAGAATATGTCGCAGTACGGTGAAATCCTTTCCATCGAAAGAAAAGTATGGCGGATTTTTTTCCGGGTATCCGGAATGGCGTGCGAGTGGTACGTATGCAACTACGTAAAGCAATTCCATCTTACATCATTTGTAATCAAGACGGGAAACATCCGTGTAAAACGCTGATTACGTATGAAAATCAACTGGTTACATGTCAGTTTTGTGAACAACCTGCACACTACGGTAAACCTTGCACTGAAACTGCGAAAAGAACATCTTCAACAAAAGACAAGGTCAACCGTTCAACAACGAAAACTAGTGAGCGTAGTACTCCTGTTTCACCATCAAACCAACCAACAACTGCAACCAATGTACAACAAGGCGCTCCTACAGCAACTAGCAACGAGCTCAAGACTGCGAACAACAAGGAAAACGAAAAGAAGACGGAAATCGACAACAAAACCACCGATGCGGCAATGGAGGACGAGACGAGCCACGAACAAAGTGCCCCTCAACCCTCGCAGGAGGGAAATGGAAGCTCTTCTCCTCCTAGAAAAAGAGTGACAACGAGATCCACTTCGAAAAATTGTTTATTTAAAAAATCGGCTAATTCGGCCACGTAAAGCTTGTACGCAAATAGGCCTGAATAAAAAACATCTTTTAAATTAAAAAAAAACCAAAACAGACCTTTTCTGTGGTATAAACCCCTTACCAACCGAGCCTCATGGACTGGATTCTAGAATTGAATTCTAAAATTGAGTTTTGGAACTAAATTTTGAACTTTTTTTTAGTTTTAGAGTCCAGTTACATGATACGGATTCTAAAGTTAAAACTAGAACTCGGAAACCGAATCCTAATCCTAGATTCTAGAATTATGTTTTTGGAGCTGGTTCCTTGACTAGGTTTTTGGAACTGAATTTAGTGCCTTAATTCGAGTTCGGAATTCGTATCCAGAATTCTCATTCTGGAACCAAAACTTGGAATTCCGAAACAAATTTCACGGTATGATTTCTAGATCTAGATTTCGGAACAAAATTTCAAATCTGAACCAGAATTTTGAAACTGACTTCTGAACCTGAATTTAATTTCTGATCCCAGATTTTCCGTAAATCAGATTAAGCATACTGGTATTGAACTCGGAACTTGGAACAAGATTTTGGAACTGGATTCAGTGCTTTTAGTCAGATTCGGAATTCAAGTTCAGTATTCTGTTCTAGAAATAAACTCGAATCTGGAATTCTGAAAATGAGTTCAGTTCCAGAATTTTAAAACTGATTTAATTACTTTGTTTTTTTTTTCTTCCAAATCTGAATACTGCATCTGATTTTGGTGCAATTTCCCTGTTCCGAATACAGTTTCAGTCATACTTCAATATACAATTACAATTCTAGAAGCGAAGCAGTAAAAGTTGAAAAATTTACACAATCAATCTACTAATAAGAACGATTATTTATATTCGGAGGTGTGAAAAAAGCATGTTTGCTTCGTTCGTATTCACGTCTTCCAGTTATGTCTCTGACATTACCCACCCGCTTTTTTCCTAAGATGTTTTCGAACAATTTTTTCTTTGCATAATCTTTCTTCGACTTATACAGTCAATGTTTTTATACGGGTTTTGCATTCAAAAAACTTATTCTTAATCCACCTAGTGGTGTGATAAGCATTTCATGTGATGTAGAAGTGTTTTTCTCTTTATTATTTAGGGTACTTCCAGAAACGGTATTCAGAGACCAGCACTAAAAAGCACCAGAAATAGGTCTTATGTCCATGAATTAGCATGACGAATAAATTGAAATAATTTTGAACCCAACTTTGAAGATTTTTGCTAGGCTTCACTTGATCTAGATTACTGTGAATTTCACACAGCGAAAAGTGCAAAAATCAAATCAAACTGTTCTAGATTAGCACTTAACTGAGGATATTTTCCTTCGATTTGCGAGCAAGAAATCCTAATAGTTCTTTATAAAAATTTTAGAGCCATTAGAACAGCTGATTTCGTGTAATACTCTCCACCGTTGCTTTTTCATACATGCAAATGACTGGCAGCTGTGACGTAATCGCTCTTGGAAGCGAAACTAGCTTTGCAAACGACACAAAATACATCTGCTCGCATTGGCGATAGAATCCAAACTGATTCAATTTTTGTTAGGAGCTTTCTTTTACGTGATTTCGTTGTAGCTTTTTCACTAATGGGCGATCCTAACGACTATAAAAATAGCCGCATACAGAATTTTAATGTCGATTATTTCATTTCGGATTTGCATAATTTATTGAAAGAAACTATCAATATACTGTAGGGATTCGTTTCTAGCATTCAGAAGGACCAAATTGAGGAACTCACTACGATATTCACCACTTTTCGGAACATTTATCTCGAACGGTTTGTTGTACAGCAGCAGATATTTTGTTCTCTTCCTCAGAACGCATTCTGATTGGCTGGTGTTAACATGGGTCAAATGAGATAGGTTTTTCAATAGTGTACTATTGAAATACTTCAATGCATTTGCTATACACGTTTAAGTTGAAAAATTTCGATTCTATTGGTAGTTAGATTATATAAATCCTTCCACAGATCACTGAGCTATAAGCTTTCAAAATATGAGAAAGGCAAACGCGCCTTATGAATTATCCTCTTTGATACTCGTTTATACCAAACATTTCAGAAAAGTTTAATTTTGAACTATTTGAGATTATGTCACACAACTGAAAATTTTATCATAAATTTGTGATCATATTTCCGATGGCATGTAGCAAAAATTATGTTGATCCGTTAGATACAACAAGAGATATTCACGATCAAAAACTTATCACTCTCTCAGAGGGTAAATTTTGAAAAGGCACCCCATAGTAAAGTAAGTCGTATTCACGACAAAATATTTTCGATTAAAATACTGATTATAGGACACGCTTTACGAAATTGAGCTCAGTATATTTTATATAGATTAATAATATTATTTCATTATTTGATTAGAAATATTTCTAAGATTCGATATAAATATATCAAGCAACGTATTTTCAATTATAAATGATTGAAATTTTGATTAGTAGCGAGCAGTGTCCTATTTTGTCCGCTAAAAATCTCCGGCATATCGGATTTCCCTGCCATAGACGACGGTTTTGAAGGAGTAAGCGATATATCAAAGGGAAAGCATCGCTCTGATTGGTCAATCGATGCAAAAGCGAAGCTGTTGGAAGCACGCGAACATATAAATAGAAGTAAAATTATAGCTAACGTTTCAGTCCTACGCGTAGCATGCTTGGCGAAGACAAGCTTAAATATCAAAATCGTATCGCAAGTATGTACAAAGATATAATTGCATACATTTGGGATATTGGTGTAATTTCGTCGGCTATAAAAAATCAAGTTCCTAATCAAGATCAATCTAAGCAGCCTCTCATGCAATTGCGGATTCAAAAGTGTGACGATTGATTGAACTGTTGGATTGTAGATCATTAGAAATGTTGGTTGCCTTGTTCCACATCAATGGCTCGAACAACCCCATTGGGCTGATCCTTGTAGTTTTTTAATTTTTTGTGTTCTTTTTTTAAATCAAATCATTTGAAAAGTCAGCATATAATTGATATAATCAATTTCGTCATCAATTCACCTAGAAATGAGTTTTAAAAAAAGTTCCATACATTACAAGAGAGAGAACTCATGACTTCAGAATAGTTTTAGATCATGTTAAAACAATAAAACATACCGAAGACTTGAACTCTTTAAAATGCATTGGAGTCGAGATATGAATTGTTTATTTATTGGAAACCCCTAACATCAAGTTTTTTTTGTCATAACTATTTTCAACAATTTAGTTTTGAATTCTTTAAAATTTTTAAAAGTATTTTGTTATTTGAAAAATACATATTTTTGAGTTTGAGAAGGTCAGTCCCAGAAAGTCGATTTAAAAAAAATTTTTTTAGGTAACACTAAATCTCGACGTTTTATGCAATTTTAAGATTTTTGGCATCAAAAAGAATTTTCGATTTCGGAAACGTCCCCCTATGGTGCTTTTTCAAGATCGGAAATTTTCAAACTTTCACCGCTGGGTAGAACCTTTTACCCATGTCCGGTTTAGCTCAAATTTTGCATGAGGACTTTTTTCGAGATGCTTAAACTTCTGAGCAATAGCGCTTTACGAAATTAGAGGTGATCCTAAAATATTGGCACCCTTATATACATTAGAGCGGTAAAAAACAACGTGGTTTGTCGGTTACGTCACTTATGCAATCATATCTCCGAAACCAAAAGTCACAGCCATTTGGTCTTCGAACTTGATCAATGGTCCGATAGTAGCTTTCAAACGAGCATAAGTTTGTTAAAGTCGGTTCAGCCATCTTTGAGAAAATTGAGCGCGTATAAATATCTTCGAAAAGTGCACACACACAGACATTTTCCGATCTCGTCGAACTGAGTCGAATGGTATATAACACTATGGGTCTCCGAGACTCCGTTCCAAAGTCGGTTTTTCCAGCAATTCTAACACCTTCCTATAGAGAAAGGCAAAAATACAACACGAACGGAATAATTCTTAGTTTTTCACAGAATATTCTCAACTAAATTTAGAAGAGATTGTCAGGTGGGTTTTTCGATATTCATCACCGTTTCCAAGAAAATTTAATTTGAAACGAGAAAATAGCCAACAAAAACAATACGTCTTTAGCGTTTTGTCCTCAGCCCTTAGAAAAATATTTTGTCGATTACGTCACTTCAACGATTATCCAAAACTTGAAATGTTTGCCATCTGATTGAAAACTCGGTACTTGGAACGTCAGGACCCTGTTGGAACCCGCGCGAGCCAGCCTTCTTGCTCGAGAGCTGCAAAAGTTTAATGTAGAGGTTGCGGCTCTTCAAGCAGTTCGATGGCGTGGCACTGGCGAGCGAGAATTCCGGGAACGGAAACTGCGGGTACTTCGTTCAAATACCACATCTACTACAGTGGCGGCGAGAAATCACAAAGCGGAGTTGGTTTTGTAGTACTTGGTAAGCAACATCGACGGATCATCAGGTGAAGGCCGGTGGACGAATGTATCTGTGTGTTGAGAATGAAGGAGAAGTCTTAAAACTACAGTCTAATCAACTCAAAAATGTGAAAGATAAATTCTATGAGCCTCTAGATAAGACCTACGATGAGTGCCCTAAACAAGACGGTAAAATCATTATCGGGGATGTAAACGACGCTCGGAGGTTCTATAAAACGGTCAACAGCATGAGAAGAGTGGGTACACCCGTACCAGTTAAAGACTGTACCAGAAAGTATGGACGCAACCAAAAACCGCTGCCATTTCGCAATGGTTTAGAATCTGTCAATTTTTATGGTTTACACTCTTCTCTAACCACTTGTGCAGTTGTTTATTCGTTTTCATTAGTTTGTTTCGAAATGCGTGGACTTTCAGCAGAACTACGTCAAAAAATTCAAATTAACACTTGTGAATTATTTACAGCGAAATCAAAGTGCGTCCATACTTTCGGGGATAGTCTCTATGATCAACGACCGAGACGGCAATCTGTTGACCGATCACACATTAGTGGCTACCAGATGGAAGGAGCACTTCGAGCGAATATTGAATGAACAATCAATGGAAGAGAGCACGAGCAGAATGAGGATTGAGGATGATGGACAAGCTGTGGATTCACCCACGCTAGACGAAATACACGGCTGAACTTCTCAAAGTCGAAAGCGAGCGGCTGTACTACGCACTCCAACAAGTAACCGACTTGATTGTAAAAACTATCGAGGCATAACAATTCTCAATACCGCCTACAAGGTACATTCTAGAGTTCAGTTCAGCAAACAGCGTTCATTGGCAGAATCCTTTGTTGGTGAATACCAATGCGGCTTTCGAGAAGGACGTTCAACGGCGGACCAGATGTTCACCTTACGACAAATTCTCGATAAGTTTTGGGAGTACAACTGGCGGACTCATCCACTGTTTGTAGATTCCAAAGCTGCGTACGACTCAGTGAAACGTAACGAATTGTGGCAGATCATGTTAGAACATGGCTTTCCGATAAAGCTAACTAGACTGATTCGTGCGACGCACGAAGGATCGAAATCAAGCGTCATAGCTGGTACAACATCCGATGCTTTCGTGACGTTAGATGGATTGAAGCAGAGCGACGCGCTCTCAAATTTGTTGTTCAATATAGCGCTCGAAGGTGCGATACGAAGATCCGGCGTGCAGAGAAATAGAAACATCATCAGTAAGTCTCACATGCTTCTTGGTTTTGCGGACGATATTCATATTGTTGGTGTGGATCGTAGAGCTGTGGAAGAGGCTTTTGTGCCCTTTAAGAAAGAAGCTGCGAGAATAGGGTTGATAAACTCTACCAAAACTAAGTACATGGTGGCTGATAGCGTGCGAGGCAGCCCAAACGGTGTAGGACCCGTGGTCAGTGCTGTAAAACTTCATTCAATTCAATTGAAACTGAATGTGGAACACATTGACGATCTCTCTAATGCAGCAAACTTCACTCTGACACACACAATGTTTGCTGACGGCCCGAACGGGCAGCATTCAGTTCATCACTGGTTTCTCTTCAATCGAGGCTCAGTTTAACCACCGTCAGTTGATCTTTTGAAATGACAAAATATCTCTTTCAATAGTGTGAGAGCGGCCTTCAAATGAGGTTCATGTAAACATTCGAATTGGTTCAAGATAATAGATGAAAGACAAACCAGATAGCTGAAATATCGATCACAGAATACACATAAATTAATTGTTTCCTCCTTCAGTTTTCATTTTTAATACTTTACTCCATTTATAATTCTATTCATTCGAACTTGATCACTACCAAGAGCGAAGACAATGAAGCAGCTAGACTACTTGGCACTTGAAACTGAGCAAGCAAAACTTCAAATGACTATCAACGATTAATCAACTGACGATGAATTCCAGGCGCTTCACTTGAAAATGGCAGCAAAAGTCAAATGAATTAGTAGGGATATGCTGACGGTCATCGGTAATAAATTTCATTTTCATCTTATTTTATTCGATTGAAAATGAAATTTTACCGCACTGCCCGTGTTGGAGACTGATGAGGTACTACGAGGTCTTGGAACACTAGGGACATGCGATAATGATATAAGCGGCGAGGTAAAAAGGCGTGTTGCAGCTGCCAATAGGGCTCCGTAACCAGCTGAACTCTCGCAACTTGCAAACACGCACAAAACGTGCTCTATACAAGTCGTTGATACTATCTGTTGTCCTATACGGCCACGAAGCATGGTCGCTGAAGGAAACAGATGTTCGAGTACTCGGCGTCTTTGAGAGAAAAATCCTGCGCTCAATACTCGACGGTAAAGAAGAGAATGGAGAATGGCGCAGACGCATGAATCATGAGCTGTACCAAGTATACAAAGATGCGGACATTGCACAGTGGTCCGAAACGGGAAATTAGCGTGACAAAAATATTTTCACTATTAAATATTAGTTTTTTTGTAGTTGGTGTCTTCACAAAAGTTGCTTGTAATCAAATGGCGCTCCTTTTAATGAAAAAAGTTACTAGGGTGGTCCTCATTTAGATTGAAATCTGAAATCTAACTTTCTTGATTGAACTCAAAAATGATTTTGTTGTACAATAAAGTTGTAGAAAATTTTATTTTGAGCAACTTTGCTTGAAAAAAGTACCTCTCTAGCTTTTCATTTGATCGAGTTACATAAATTTTCCCGAGTAAAAGTAGGGTGGCTCCTGAAAAATCACTTTTTTCGTTCTAACTTTTTTGTGAATCGTTCTAAGGAAAAGTTGTCTTCAGAAGAGTTGTTGTACTGATTATTGCGCACAGTTTTGCTCAACCGAGCTTTTTCATATGAGCTACCAGTAAAAAGCTATGATTATTTTTTCATCAAAAACTAGTCAAGCTTCAAATATCAATTTTCATTAGATGCCAGATCGATAAAAATGATTTATGATAAAATTGGGAGGGTGTTATTTCTTTAACTTATTTGAATGAGTTTTAAAAATACCCTCAAAAAACTCAAAAACATGGCATAACTCTTGAACGCCTGAACGTATCAACATACTACCTTCAGCAAAATAATAGTATCAAATTACAAATATCAAATTACAAAATTACAAAAACTACAGCCGAAAATAAATTTGTTGTAAGTCAAAGCACTTCATGAAACCCAAAAACATCATTAGTGTGTTAAAATGAGTAGAATGTATTCATTCGAACCAAAACTCATTGAGCGTCGTTTCCCGGTTTTTACAGGCTATTCGGTACACAAGTGGATAAGAAAGAACGGCCCGTGTCAAAAGCGTCTTGGCACGATGTGGATAAAAATATTTGAATTTTACTAACTTGCACCAACTTGTTGGAATGGTTGTCGAGATCATGAAAATTTCTGTTCATAGATTTATCATATGAAAAAGCTTGGTTGAGCAAAATTGTGCGCAATGATTAGCACAACAACTCTTTTGAAGACAACTTTACCTTAGAACGTTTCACCAAAAAGTTAGAACAAAAAAAGTGATTTTTCAGGAGCCACCCTACTTTTATTCGAGAAAATTGATATAACTCCATAAAATGGAAAGCCAGAGAGGTGCTTTTTTCAGCAAAGTTGCTCAAAATAAAATTTTCTACAACTTTATTGTACAACAAAATCATTTTTGAGTTCTATTAAGAAAGTTAGATTTAGGATTTAAATCTAAATAAGGACCACCATAGTAACACTTTTCATCAACAGGAGCGCCATTTGATTACAAACCACTTGTGTGAAAACACCAACTACAAAAAACTAATATTTAATAGTGAAAATATTTTTGTCACGATAAATTGTCACGAAAATCGGTTGACTAACAACAAAGTTACTCGGTAAAGTTGAAGTTTTCAATATTTTATATGCGACGTTGATGCCAAAGTAAAGAAAGTGGGAAAGCAGATAGGGCATATAGAATGCGTGAAAAAAAAAACCTGGCACGGGAAAAATCAAATCACGATTTTCGAAAAAATTTCTCATGATTTGGAACCGTCCTACTCGAGTGAAACTTGAACAATATAAATCAGGTTGTATTATTCAATCAATGGGTTTCGCAGGAGGTTTGCTCCACAGAGCTAAGAATAAATAAAAACACTTTGTTTGTATAAGTCGCTAGTCTTACCAGCCAGTTGTCGTATGTTCGAGGCCCGACCTCGAAGGATTCCTAGTGATAGTAAGATCATAGCACCAACCACGCAATGGTTCTATACGCTATGAAACGGCAGCGAAGTCTGTTGAAACAGAAGCTCAAAAGAGGGAAGGAAATGCCAAGGCTTTTTTTTTAACAAAGTAACACATGGATCAATAAGTCCCGAGATTAACAATGGAAACAACATTTTTTTTTGCAAATTTTTTTTTATTCATCAACATAATCACCTTTTAGGGCGATACAATGGTTCCAACGTTTTTCCAATTTTTCAATACCATGTTTATAAAAAAAATTATCTTTCGCTTCAAAATAAGCTTCAGTTTCAGCGATGACCTCCTCATTTGAGCCAAATCTTTTCCCTGGAGCATTTTTTAAGATCAGTAAAGAGCCAGTAGTCACTGGGAGCTAAATCTGGCGAGTATGGGGGGGTGGGGAAGCAGATCAAAGCCCAATTAGTTCAATTTCGCCATTGTTTTCATCGACTTGTGGCAGGCTGTTTTTGTTCCATCGAAAGCAATCGCGGCACCCGCTTGGAAAAAACCTTTTTCATGCTCAATTTTTCATGAAGGATAGTAAATACACTTCCATATGATATCTGTGTCATCTCAGCAATTTCACGGAGCTTCACTTTACGATCTTTCATTAGAATTTTTGTCACTTCACTCACATTTTCCGGTGTAACGGCTTCCACAGGTCTACCCGAGCGTTCCGCGTCATTTGTGTCGGTACGACCACGTTTAAACTCGGCGAACCACCGACAAATCGTTGCTTTTGATGGACAAGAGTCCGGATAACATTTTTCAATCCATTGTTTCGCTTGCACGGTGTTTTTACCCATTAAAAAACAATGTTTTATCGAAACACGAAACTCGGTTTTTTCCATTTTTTAAACAAACTACAAAACGACTTTACTCCAACCTCGATAACTCAGCTGTTTCTGGTAGGATCGACTTAAAATTTTGACCCGTTTCAAGCAAAGGTTAGTACTCTAGAAAGACGTGGTTACTCGTTTACTACGAGCGCCATCTCTGCTTTAGTCTCGGGACGTATTGATCCATGTGTTAATAATTTATTTAAAAAAATTCTTGTTACTGAAAGTAGGAAACAAGAAACATCGTGGCCTTGGTGTTGATCATAAAAAATTTTTATTTCTCTCTCCGGGGCATTTCTAAATAATACGAGGCAGTGAAACACATCTGAAGGAAATAGTGGGAAAAATATCCGGGCAAAAACGTCATCGTTCGACAGCGCACCTTGAGGATGTCAGGAATAAAGTACTATTTTAGTTGCTGTATATCATGTAAGCTATCAACACTCACAATTTGTGAATAAAACGAAAAAATAAATCAAGCACATAACGTTTTTATACGAGAACTTTGCTAAAATTTCATTTCCTGGATACTCAAGGGGCCCCATCGTGAACGGTCACAACCATTTCGTACTGAGTGACGCCATAAATTTGAAATGTACTCCGGCAAACTCCTCGCAAACGCGATAGTTGATCGCATCATCAATATAACAGAGAACCCCTTTTGAAAAAGCGCATCCAACTCCGTTATCACTGTCGCTAACAAAGTGAGCCCCAAATGGGATCCGTTTCTATTTCCGAGAAGTAACTTTTTTGCTCTCTGTTGCCACCCCCGCGCAACCAAACGGAAGCTCAAATCGTTCGTCGTGGAGTAGAGCATGGTACAATTTATCACCGCTGTTAATACGGCTGTCGCACTACGCCCGGCACTAAATCACTACACGAAGCTCGCCATCATTTTTCCGATGCCTGAGCGGGTACACAAAGTACACGGAACTTGTACAAAAAATTACCACTCTAATCGGAAACCTCCGGCTCGTAAAGCTTTATCTACTATTTCATCGACCGCGCCGACCGTTGCGCCTCCCCGTTAGAACAACAGGAAACTTCCGCAAATGGCCTCAGTTCCTGGCGAAATGCGCTTCGAGTTCAATGCCAAATTGTCGCTTCTGTTCTTCAAATGTTTCATTTTGCTGCCCCCGGATTAGTTTTTGCAACTTCTTCAACTGTCCTTAAATTATCGCGATGATGGTGCTTCAGACGGTACGGAAAACTTTAATCGTCGCGATAAAAAATACGCTGCGAAATTGTGGCTAAACTTCGGCCGGTTACGAATTTCCGCCGTCCCCAATCCGTTACGAAAAATGCTGTTCTACTTACCGTTATCTGCTTCTGCTGTTGCTACTGCTGTCTAGCTATCATGGCAGCACCGAAAGTCTCATTATTGCGTGATTGCGAACCATATTTTTGCCATTTGCCGCAAGTTGCTTCCCACCCCCGGTCCGTTCCCCTCTGGTAACGATCTAAGCTAAATGTGCTTTCGGTTGAAAAGCAGCAGATGATGACGACCCCTTCGTATCCTGTAGTCGAGATAATGTGCATCGTTTATCCGAGAATGGCAATGGGAATTCGAATCGCAATATTGATTTCTGGTGCACTAATGTGAATAAAATTGATTATAACAAATTACGGTTTGGTTCGAATTGGCAGCTCGATGTTTCAATTGGAATTTACCGTATTAGTTGCTATCAAATTAATAGTTTGGAATTCATTCAACTGGAACAGTAAAACTGAATTCAATCGTTGTTGCTCTTAGGCAAAACCGATCAATTGTGAGACTTGATTAAGAATGTATCAATGCCAATGGTCACAGCACATGAGTTTAATTTTGGGTTGCTGATGAATAAAAAGTAAAAAGTAAAAAGTAAAAAGTAAAAAGTAAAAAGTAAAAAGTAAAAAGTAAAAAGTAAAAAGTAAAAAGTAAAAAGTAAAAAGTAAAAAGTAAAAAGTAAAAAGTAAAAAGTAAAAAGTAAAAAGTAAAAAGTAAAAAGTAAAAAGTAAAAAGTAAAAAGTAAAAAGTAAAAAGTAAAAAGTAAAAAGTAAAAAGTAAAAAGTAAAAAGTAAAAAGTAAAAAGTAAAAAGTAAAAAGTAAAAAGTAAAAAGTAAAAAGTAAAAAGTAAAAAGTAAAAAGTAAAAAGTAAAAAGTAAAAAGTAAAAAGTAAAAAGTAAAAAGTAAAAAGTAAAAAGTAAAAAGTAAAAAGTAAAAAGTAAAAAGTAAAAAGTAAAAAGTAAAAAGTAAAAAGTAAAAAGTAAAAAGTAAAAAGTAAAAAGTAAAAAGTAAAAATTAAAAAGTAAAAAGTCTAAAGTCTAAAGTCTAAAGTCTAAAGTCTAAAGTCTAAAGTCTAAAGTCTAAAGTCTAAAGTCTAAAGTCTAAAGTCTAAAGTCTAAAGTCTAAAGTCTAAAGTCTAAAGTCTAAAGTCTAAAGTCTAAAGTCTAAAGTCTAAAGTCTAAAGTCTAAAGTCTAAAGTCTAAAGTCTAAAGTCTAAAGTCTAAAGTCTAAAGTCTAAAGTCTAAAGTCTAAAGTCTAAAGTCTAAAGTCTAAAATCTAAAGTCTAAAGTCTAAAGTCTAAAGTCTAAAGTCTAAAGTCTAAAGTCTAAAGTCTAAAGCCTAAAGTCTAAAGTCTAAAGTCTAAAGTCTAAAGTCTAAAGTCTAAAGTCTAAAGTCTAAAGTCTAAAGTCTAAAGTCTAAAGTCTAAAGTCTAATGTCTAAAGTCTAATGTCTAAAGTCTAAAGTCTAAAGTCTAAAGTCTAAAGTCTAAAGTCTAAAGTCTAAAGTCTAAAGTCTAAAGTCTAAAGTCTAAAGTCTAAAGTCTAAAGTCTAAAGTCTAAAGTCTAAAGTCTAAAGTCTAAAGTCTAAAGTCTAAAGTCTAAAGTCTAAAGTCTAAAGTCTAAAGTCTAAAGTCTAAAGTCTAAAGTCTAAAGTCTAAAGTCTAAAGTCTAAAGTCTAAAGTCTAAAGTCTAAAGTCTAAAGTCTAAAGTCTAAAGTCTAAAGTCTAAAGTCTAAAGTCTAAAGTCTAAAGTCTAAAGTCTAAAGTCTAAAGTCTAAAGTCTAAAGTCTAAAGTCTAAAGTCTAAAGTCTAAAGTCTAAAGTCTAAAGTCTAAAGTCTAAAGTCTAAAGTCTAAAGTCTAAAGTCTAAAGTCTAAAGTCTAAAGTCTAAAGTCTAAAGTCTAAAGTCTAAAGTCTAAAGTCTAAAGTCTAAAGTCTAAAGTCTAAAGTCTAAAGTCTAAAGTCTAAAGTCTAAAGTCTAAAGTCTAAAGTCTAAAGTCTAAAGTCTAAAGTCTAAAGTCTAAAGTCTAAAGTCTAAAGTCTAAAGTCTAAAGTCTAAAGTCTAAAGTCTAAAGTCTAAAGTCTAAAGTCTAAAGTCTAAAGTCTAAAGTTCTAAAGTCTAAAGTCTAAAGTTCTAAAGTCTAAAGTCTAAAGTCTAAAGTCTAAAGTCTAAAGTCTAAAGTCTAAAGTCTAAAGTCTAAAGTCTAAAGTCTAAAGTCTAAAGTCTAAAGTCTAAAGTCTAAAGTCTAAAGTCTAAAGTCTAAAGTCTAAAGTCTAAAGTCTAAAGTCTAAAGTCTAAAGTCTAAAGTCTAAAGTCTAAAGTCTAAAGTCTAAAGTCTAAAGTCTAAAGTCTAAAGTCTAAAGTCTAAAGTCTAAAGTCTAAAGTCTAAAGTCTAAAGTCTAAAGTCTAAAGTCTAAAGTCTAAAGTCTAAAGTCTAAAGTCTAAAGTCTAAAGTCTAAAGTCTAAAGTCTAAAGTCTAAAGTCTAAAGTCTAAAGTCTAAAGTCTTAAGTCTAAAGTCTAAAGTCTAAAGTCTAAAGTCTAAAGTCTAAAGTCTAAAGTCTAAAGTCTAAAGTCTAAAGTCTAAAGTCTAAAGTCTAAAGTCTAAAGTCTAAAGTCTAAAGTCTAAAGTCTAAAGTCTAAAGTCTAAAGTCTAAAGTCTAAAGTCTAAAGTCTAAAGTCTAAAGTCTAAAGTCTAAAGTCTAAAGTCTAAAGTCTAAAGTCTAAAGTCTAAAGTCTAAAGTCTAAAGTCTAAAGTCTAAAGTCTAAAGTCTAAAGTCTAAAGTCTAAAGTCTAAAGTCTAAAGTCTAAAGTCTAAAGTCTAATGTCTAAAGTCTAAAGTCTAAAGTCTAAAGTCTAAAGTCTAAAGTCTAAAGTCTAAAGTCTAAAGTCTAAAGTCTAAAGTCTAAAGTCTAAAGTCTAAAGTCTAAAGTCTAAAGTCTAAAGTCTAAAGTCTAAAGTCTAAAGTCTAAAGTCTAAAGTCTAAAGTCTAAAGTCTAAAGTCTAAAGTCTAAAGTCTAAAGTCTAAAGTCTAAAGTCTAAAGTCTAAAGTCTAAAGTCTAAAGTCTAAAGTCTAAAGTCTAAAGTCTAAAGTCTAAAGTCTAAAGTCTAAAGTCTAAAGTCTAAAGTCTAAAGTCTAAAGTCTAAAGTCTAAAGTCTAAAGTCTAAAGTCTAAAGTCTAATGTCTAAAGTCTAAAGTCTAAAGTCTAAAGTCTAAAGTCTAAAGTCTAAAGTCTAAAGTCTAAAGTCTAAAGTCTAAAGTCTAAAGTCTAAAGTCTAAAGTCTAAAGTCTAAAGTCTAAAGTCTAAAGTCTAAAGTCTAAAGTCTAAAGTCTAAAGTCTAAAGTCTAAAGTCTAAAGTCTAAAGTCTAAAGTCTAAAGTCTAAAGTCTAAAGTCTAAAGTCTAAAGTCTAAAGTCTAAAGTCTAAAGTCTAAAGTCTAAAGTCTAAAGTCTAAAGTCTAAAGTCTAAAGTCTAAAGTCTAAAGTCTAAAGTCTAAAGTCTAAAGTCTAAAGTCTAAAGTCTAAAGTCTAAAGTCTAAAGTCTAAAGTCTAAAGTCTAAAGTCTAAAGTCTAAAGTCTAAAGTCTAAAGTCTAAAGTCTAAAGTCTAAAGTCTAAAGTCTAAAGTCTAAAGTCTAAAGTCTAAAGTCTAAAGTCTAAAGTCTAAAGTCTAAAGTCTAAAGTCTAAAGTCTAAAGTCTAAAGTCTAAAATCTAAAGTCTAAAGTCTAAAGTCTAAAGTCTAAAGTCTAAAGTCTAAAGTCTAAAGTCTAAAGTCTAAAGTCTAAAGTCTAAAGTCTAAAGTCTAAAGTCTAAAGTCTAAAGTCTAAAGTCTAAAGTCTAAAGTCTAAAGTCTAAAGTCTAAAGTCTAAAGTCTAAAGTCTAAAGTCTAAAGTCTAAAGTCTAAAGTCTAAAGTCTAATGTCTAAAGTATAAAGTCTAAAGTCTAAAGTCTAATGTCTAAAGTCTAAAGTCTAAAGTCTAAAGTCTAAAGTCTAAAGTCTAAAGTCTAAAGTCTAAAGTCTAAAGTCTAAAGTCTAAAGTCTAAAGTCTAAAGTCTAAAGTCTAAAGTCTAAAGTCTAAAGTCTAAAGTCTAAAGTCTAAAGTCTAAAGTCTAAAGTCTAAAGTCTAAAGTCTAAAGTCTAAAGTCTAAAGTCTAAAGTCTAAAGTCTAAAGTCTAAAGTCTAAAGTCTAAAGTCTAAAGTCTAAAGTCTAAAGTCTAAAGTCTAAAGTCTAAAGTCTAAAGTCTAAAGTCTAAAGTCTAAAGTCTAAAGTCTAAAGTCTAAAGTCTAAAGTCTAAAGTCTAAAGTCTAAAGTCTAAAGTCTAAAGTCTAAAGTCTAAAGTCTAAAGTCTAAAGTCTAAAGTCTAAAGTCTAAGTCTAAAGTCTAAAGTCTAAAGTCTAAAGTCTAAAGTCTAAAGTCTAAAGTCTAAAGTCTAAAGTCTAAAGTCTAAAGTCTAAAGTCTAAAGTCTAAAGTCTAAAGTCTAAAGTCTAAAGTCTAAAGTCTAAAGTCTAAAGTCTAAAGTCTAAAGTCTAAAGTCTAAAGTCTAAAGTCTAAAGTCTAAAGTCTAAAGTCTAAAGTCTAAAGTCTAAAGTCTAAAGTCTAAAGTCTAAAGTCTAAAGACTAAAGTCTAAAGTCTAAAGTCTAAAGTCTAAAGTCTAAAGTCTAAAGTCTAAAGTCTAAAGTCTTATGATACTTCTTGGATTAGAGACTGTAGAGTGTAGAGATAGTGGTTAGTATAGAAGTTTTAGAGAATAGAAAGTGTGGATACCAGAGGATGTAGAATGTACAAATTTCTATGAGAGTAGATAATGTGAAGTGTAAAAAGTGTACAGCTTAGAGACTAGATATGAATATAAAGCTAAAAGTGTAGAGAGCAGAGAGGGTATATAATAGAGAATATAATGACATAGAGTATAAATTGTGGAGAATATAGTACGAATTGATTAGGTAACATAAACAGTATAGTAGGTAGACTGTATAAATTGTAGAGTAAAGAGCTTGGCTTTGCTTTGCTATGTGTCGTATTAAATAAACATGTAGAGCAGAGAGTGTAAGTAGTAAAGAATGAAGCGAACGAAGAGAGCAGAAACCATACAGAGTAAGGTTTGTAGAGAGTAGAGAATGTTTTTGAATGAAGAGTGTCGAAAATAGAGAGTTAAATGATCAGAGACTGTAGAAAGTAGATAGTAAAGAGTGCAGAGAAAAAAGAATGTTGAGAGTGTCAAGAGTACACTTTTGGATAGATAATTAAAAGTATACAGAATAAAAAGTTAAGATAGCAGAGAGTATTGTCAGCAGAATGTAGAGTGTAGAAACTATACAGAGTAAAGAGTTGGAAATGTACAGAGAATGTCAAAAGTAGAGACAGTATAAAGTAGAGAAATAAGAATAGCGTAAAGTAGATAGCGTAATGAGCAGAGAGTATAAAGCTGAGAGTGTACAAAATAGATATCGTAGAAAGTAAATTGTGTAGAGAGGAGAGTTTAACGAAATCCATTTGTGAAAACGCAGTAAACTTCCTTTTATACCCAATATTTATATATAACATTGTAATTTTAATCTTTCGATTAATTGCAGTTTGGCATACAAAACTCAAAACGCTACATTGTAGTAGAAAACATGTAAAGAAGAAATGGCAAATAAAATCATTTGTTTATGTATGCGTTTTATAACTGGCATATATTTTTTCCGACTTGCCCCGATCAACCCTATGAAAATTGATAATATTGATTTTGGTTTCATTGCATTCGATCTGATATTCCGTTCGTCCTAAATCATAACCACGAACCAAAGAGTTTATTCATAACCTATAATTCCTGTTGCTGTCATAAATTCGCAAACACAGTTTCTCCATTACGGTACTCTCCCTCCCGCATCGCTTGCCATCTGATCTCTATAAAATCGAAACTTTACTTCACAGAGTAACAAAATTGCGGTGTCAGCACAGAGGTATCACTATTGATGTGGGAAGGAAAATAGCATCCGTGAGTCTTCGGTGAGTTCCGTAGCACCACGAAATTCCAGCTTTACACGGGCAAACGGCATTTTAACCGTGCCGTGCGAGCGTGTTTTCACTCCACCTCCACCTCCACAGCTTCCATAGACACCCGTTCCGGAAGTTGAGTTGATATTCGAAAGCCGGCTCCATTCCAAGCCTAGGAATGTTCACCAAGGGATGCACCATAAATTGTTTACCTTGACGATGATGAGATATGTAGGATCGTGATTGAATTTGTTCTGTTTTTTTTCGTCGACTGCCAGAGGAATTTTATTCGTTTTTGTAACAGTAGGCTGTGCGGATTTTGTCCCTGGTGCAAATCAATCGCCAGTTTGTTCTTTTCCTTTGTGCTACGGAGAGTGTTGCGGTCTTTTAGCACTGGGTTCGACGGGGCTGCGGACACGGTGAGTGGAAATTAATGACGTTATAAGTGGATCATTAAACCTCACCGGCCGTCTTCCAGGCGGATGGTTTGCGTGAATTATCCTTCTCCGGGAGTCGGCAGCGGACTGAGGGCTTAGGCTGTCAGTTCGCGAAGCTGGGTTCGTACGATTAGCAGGGAAGCGTATCTGAAAATTCGATTTAGCTTTTTTATGACCGTGTTTAGGAGCAAAAGTTCGACCGTTAAACAACGATCCGATTCGGAAACTGGGTCAAGGGACGGTTCAGTATTGTCGTATTTGAGCGACGGAATAAAGGTGTTAAAATTCACTGTTAAAGACCTGATAACGGGATAAAAGAGTTATAATAAACCAAAGTGATTACCGACAAAAATGGATGACTTTTACCGAAAAAATTAATGGTTTCGCTTCCTTGCTGTGTTTGTGTGTGGTCAATATATACACTCCGGGCTTTGGTTCGGATTACGTCCTCTTGATGTTTTTCTCTATACGTTGATCGTCGAATGTGGTACTTATTGTAACTATGAGCTCGATCGATGAAACTAAAGAGTGATGTTTTTTCTGGTATCTTTTTGATAGATCACGCGTGAATCGTGTCTTGTATCATTTTCAAACTTGATCAGTTTAGTCTATAATTTAATCATGAATGGGGACTGGCAAAGTTGAAGGAAGATTCACTTTTTTTCGAAAAATTGTGTTCACTGACAAAGCTCATTTCTGATCGAATGCATACGTCAACAAGTAAAATTACCGCATCTGGAGTGAAGACCAGCCAGCAATGCAAGAGCTACCAATGCATTCCCAAAAAGTCACTGTTTGGTGTGGATTATGGGTCGGTGGCATTATTCGTGAAATACCGGGCGGTATGTTGGTGCCAGAATCGGGCCTTGTGCATGGGCCTTCTAAAGCGGAACCGTTACCAACATTTGCATGAAATCATCTTCAAACATTAAATTATATTGTTCGTTCTGTCGATTCCAATAAAGATTTCATCAACTTCCTCATACTTTTTGTTTTTTTTTTTAAATCGAATCCTATACCTTTTAAAAATCACCTTTTATATTTTCGCACCCACTGTTTATAGTTTGTATGGAATTTAGTATGGAGAAACAGACAGTTTACAAAAAAATCGTCTGAAAAACACCCTCTGGACTGCAAAATTAACGCATGTGTAAACTCGATAATGAAATTAACGGAGATGCAAGCCTTCAAGGATCGCAAAACGATCTGACGTTTACAGCAAATGGAATCACTGCTGCTAATGGTCGTAATGTGATTTGTATTTTTTTATGACGCTTCTGCGGTTAGTCTGAGTTGTTTGATGTCAAGACGTTGGAAAACTGAACGTTTTAATTTCAAGAAATACAAAATCGTTTTTGGCAATGTTTTAGACAAATTTAAATCCAATAACTTTGTCGAAGAGCAACTCCTGAAAATAACAACAGAAAAAACAGAAAAATCTAGATCGATTTTCTCCGCTCTGGATGAAACTTGTCTCCTGTATGGCAAGCTAGTGATTTTGCACGGATAGATCGATTCGACTCAAAACTGATTTATAGACAGGACGAATACAGTTTAAGCATTTTCATCAAATCGTAGTAACTCGGAACCGTTATTCATGTAGAATGGCGTCCAAGAAAAGTTAGTAGAAAATCGTTTGGACAAGAACTAGAAAACTAACCGAAAAAATAAAATTGAAAAAAGTAACATCTCTATTTTCTTCCTGTTTTGCCTTTCTCATATAGAAAGGTTATGCAATCACTTGAAAAACTGACTAGTGAAAATTGGCCCGGAGGGCCAAGTGTCATATACCATTCGACTCAGTTCATCGAGCTGAGCAATGTCTGTGTGTGTGTGTGTGTGTGTATGTATGTATGTGTGTGTGTAAGTGTCAAATAATCTCACTAGGTTTTCTCGGAGATGGCTGAACCGATTTTGACAAACTAGGATTCAAATAAAAGGTCTCGTGGTCCCATACGGAATTCCTGAATTTCATCCGGATCCGACTTCCGGTTCCGGAATTATAGGGTAAAGTGTGTTCAATATTGTACACCGTCACTTAAACCGGCGAAACAAAACACGTAAAAAATTTTCTAAACTGGTCTCAAAACTACACAAATCGATAGTCATTATCAGTAGGCAACTAAACAAACCGATTCCGGCTATCCTGATTCCCGGTATCCGGTTCCGGAAGTACCAGAAATAGTGGTCATATATACCAAAATGGATCTCACTCACTTTTCTCAGCGATGGTTTGACCGATTTCCACAAACTTAGATTCAAATGAAAGGTCTCCCGGTCCCATACGGAATTCCTGAATTTCATCCGACTAACCGACTTCGATTATACCGGTTCTCGGGTTCCGGTGCCGGAAGTGCATATAATATTGAACCCATTTCGTTCTCTTAAGGATGGCTTACGCAATCAAAGCACTGTTTTATTCTGTATGTTATGCATAAACAATCACTTGGTTTCTTTCAAAAATCGAAG